>NW_027591686.1:0-78267 GCF_964213995.1 Mustelus asterias
AGACTATTAGTCCAGGAACCTAGCTGATGTTCTGGGGACATGGGTTCGAATCCCGCCACGGCAGATGGTGGAATTTGAATTCAATTTTTAAAAAAATCCAGAATGAAGAATCTACTGATGACCATGAAACCATTGTCGATTGTCGGAAAACCCATCTCGTTCCCTCATGTCCTTCAGGGAAGGAAATCTGCCGTCTTTACCCTGGTCTGGCCTACATGTGACTCCCGAGCCACAGCAATGTGGTTGACTCTCAACTGCCCTCCAGGGGCAACTAGGGATGGGCAATAAATGCTGACCCAGCCCATGTCCCAGGAATGAATAAATAAATCACTGTGTATATGATATTCATCATTAACGGGCTTTTTGTCTCTGCAGGGCCCAGCCGCAGGTTTAAGAGAGTTGTGGAAACTATCCAAGCACAGTTGTTAAGTGCACACGATCAACCTTTGGTTCAGGCACTTGCAGGTAGGTACTGGTATTCGATTGCTTTGCATGTGTACATGATGGAACATGTGTGTTTGTGTCTGTGGACCCCAACTCAAACTGAAGGAACAGCACCTCGCTTTCCAACTGGGCACTTTACACCCTCCGGACTGAATATTGAGTTCAACAGCTTCAGAGCACGAACTCTCCCCTCCACCTTCACCCCATTTCCATTTATTTAGTTCATTTTGTTTCATCTTAGGGCGGCACAGTGGGTTAGCACTGCTGCCTCACAGCGCCAGGGACCCGGGTTCGATTCCCGGCTTGGGTCACTGTCTGCGCGGAGTCTGCACGTTCTCCCCGTGTCTGCGTGGGTTTCCTCCGGGTGCTCCAGCTTCCTCCCACAATCCGAAAGACGTGCTGGTTAGGGCGCATTGGCCGTGCTAAATTCTCCCTCAGTGTACCCGAACAGGCGCCGGAGTGTGGGGACTAGGGGATTTTCACAGTAACTTCATTGCGGTGTTAATGTCAGCCTACCTGTGACACTAATAAATAAACTTTACTCATTCATCCATTTTTTAATCCTTCTTTCTCACTTCCATTTTTCCACTTCTCCATTCCCGCTGTCCTTCTTGCCCCCCACCCCCACTCCCCCCTCCTTGGGTGGGGGGGGGGGGGGGGGGTGGGGGCCTTCACCATCTGTACCTCTGTTCCGCCATTCTCGCATTCTGATCACATAATGGACACAGATTTAGCCCCTTTCTCAGCCTCCTTCATCTTCATTGAGAGTATCATAGACTCATACAGAGCAGCAGGAGGCCATTCGGCCCATCGCGTCTGCACCGACCACAATCCCACCCAGGCCATATCATCATAACCCCATTTTACATTTCTTTTGTCCAATTACAGCCCCCCCCCCCCCCCCACCCCCCTCCCTCCTAGTATAAATCTTCTCTGATTTCCTTTGCTCTTTGCTCTGACGAAGGGTCATCCAGACTCGAAACGTTGGCTCTATTCTCTCCCCACAGATGCTGTCAGACCTGCTGCGACTTTCCAGCATTTTCTGTTTTGGTTTCAGATTCCAGCATCCGCAGTATTTTGCTTTTTTACATATGTGTGTTTGTATATCCATGGACCACCATCTAGTTGCTTTGCCAATGTGATGTTGGCCAAGGCGAACTCAGTTAAAAAGACAGCGTTACCAACACTGAATTTAAGCTATAAGGAGAGACGCTTGGATTGGTTTCTCTGGAGCAGAGAAGGCTGAGGGGGGGACATGATTGAGGTGCATAGGATTATGAGGGGTTTGGACAGGGTGAGGAGGGAGCATCTGTTCCCCCTTGGTTGAGGGGTCAATCATGAGGGGACATAGGGCGAGGGGCAGGTGATTCAGAGGGGGTTTGAGAAAAAAACTTTTCACTCAGAGGGTGGTGAGAACTGGAATGTACTATCTCAGAAGGTAGTGGAGGTTGGAAACCTTACAACCTTTATAGAATCCCCTCAGTGCAGAAGGAGACCATTTGGCCCATCGAGTCTGCACCGGCCACAATCCCACCCAAGTCCTATCCCCATAAGCCCACGCATTTACCCTAGCCAGTCCCCGTGACACTAAGGGGCAATTTAACATGGCCAATCCACCTAACCTGCACGTCTTTGGACTGTGGGAGGAAACCGGTGGAAACCCACGCAGACACGGGGAGAACGTGCAGACTCCGCACAGTCGGTGATCCAAGACAGGGTCCCTGGTGCTGTGAGGCAGCAGTGCTTGTCATTAGTGCTGCCCAGCTTTGGATGAGCACTGGAAATATCATAACATTTAAGGATATGGGACAAGTGCAGGAAAATGAGATTAACGCACTTTTAGTGGTAGTTATTGGTGCAGGCTTGATGGGCCGAAGGGCCTTTCCTGCACTGAATGACTTTATGAATCTATAATCCTGGGGTAATGTGAAGGAGTCTCCCTAGTAACAGAGTGTGTGTTGCAGAGGAATATGTTAGGCATGTGTGCTGCATAGTTGAAGGCGTGCTCCCTCAGAGGATCCTCTGTGCCTCAGCTGGGTAAAGAGCTGATGAGTACGGAGTGGAAATGTTGACGACTGGGAGAGCCTGATGACATCACTCCGCAGAATCCATTTTTAATCTGGCCATGACCCAACGGACTAATGATCCCAACAGACAATCCAAAGAAGAACGTACAGGGTAAATGGTAGGACTCTGAAGAGTGCAGTTGAACAGAGGGATCTGGGAATACAGGTACAGAATTCCCTAAAAGTGACGTCACAGGTGGATAGGGTCGTAAAGAGTGCCTTTGGTACATTGGCCTTTATAAATCGGAGTATCGAGTATAAAAGTTGGAGTGTTATGGTAAGGTTATATAAGGAGTTTAACAACACCAGGTTAAAGTCCAACAGGTTTATTTGGTAGCAAAAGCCACGGTGTGGCTTTTGCTACCAAATAAACCTGTTGGACTTTAACCTGGTGTTAAACTTCTTACTGTGTTTACCCCAGTCCAACGCCGGCATCTCCACATCAAGGTTATATAAGGCATTGGTGAGGCCGAATTTGGAGTATTGTGTACAGTTTTGGTCACCTAGTTACAGGAAGGATGTAAATAAGGTTGAAAGAGTGCAGAGAAGGTTCACAAGGATGTTGCCGGGACTTGAGAAGCTGAGTTACAGAGAGAGATTGAATAGGTTGGGACTTTATTCCCTGGAGCGTAGAAGATTGAGGGGAGATTTGATAGAGGTGTATAAGATTTTGATGGGTATAGATAGAGTGAATGCAAGCAGGCTTTTTCCGCTGAGGCTAGGGGAGAAAAAAACCAGAGGGCATGGGTTAAGGGTGAAAGGAGAAAAGTTTAAAGGGAATATTAGGGGGGGCTTCTTCACGCAGAGAGTGGTGGGAGTGTGGAATGAGCTGCCGGATAAAGTGGTAAACATTTAAGAAAAACTTGGACGGGTTCATGGATGAGAGGGGTGTGGAGGGATATGGTCCAAGTGCAGGTCAGTGGGACTAGGCAAAAAATGGTTCGGCACAGACAAGAAGGGCCAAAAGGCCTGTTTCTGAGCTGAAATTTTCTATGGTTCTATGGTTCTATGGCTCTGGAAGGCATTGTTCAGGAGATAACATCCCAGAACAGTGGCCTCAAGTGAGTTCAAAACCTCTCCCAACCGAACCTGCGAAATGCCCTGCGAGACTTTCACTCACCCAGCCAATCAGACACCAGCACCTTGCATTTATATAGCACCTTAATTTTCACAAAGCATCCAAAGGCGCTTCAGGGCCGTTATAAAGCAAATTTTCACACCAAGCCAAGGTGACGTTAAAAACATAGAAACTAGAAGCAGGAGAAGGCCATTCAGCCCTTCGAGCCTGCTCTGCCATTCATATTGATCACGGCTGATCATTAAATTCAATATCCTGATCCCCCCTTCCCCCCCCCATATCCCTTGATCCCTTTAGCCCCGAGAGCTATATCTAATTTCTTCTTGAAATCAGACGTTTTGGCCTCAGCTACTTTCTGTGGGAGTGAATTCCACACATTCACCACTCTCTGGGTGAAGAAATTTCTCCTCACCTCAGTCCTAAATTGTTTACCCCTTATCCTCAAACTATGACCCCTAATTCTGGACTCCCCCACCATTGGGAACATTCTTTCTGAATCTACTCTGTCTAACCCTGTTAGAATTTTATAAGTTTCTATGAGATCCCCTCTCACTCTTCTAAACTTCAGTGAATATAATCCTAACCGACTTAGTCTTTCCTCATATGACAGACCCGCCATCCCAGGAATCAGCCTGGTAAACCTTCGCTGAGCTCCCTCTATAACAAGGACATCCTTCCTCAGATAAGGACACCAAAACTGCACACAAGACTCCAGGTGGGGCCTCACCAACATTCTCGGCAGGTAGGACCACAAGTGTGGTCAAAGAGGACCATCTTAATGGAGGAAGGAGAGAGAGAGAGGTTTTGGGAGGGAATTCCAGCACAGAGGGCCCAGGTAGCTGAGGTTAAAGTCTATTTATTAGCCACTAATAGGCTTACATTAACACTGTAATGAAGTTACGGTGAAATTTCCCGAGTCGCCAAATTCTGGTGTCAGTTCGGGTACACTGAGGGAGAATTTAGCACGGCCAATGCACCCTAACCAGCACGTCTTTCGGACTGTGGGAGGAAACCGGAGCACCCAGAGGAAACCCACACAGACACGGGGAGAATGTGCAAACTCCGCACAGATAGTGACCCAAGCCAGGAATCGAACCCGGGTCCCTGGTGCTGTGGGGCAGGAGTGCTAACCACTGTGCCACCGTAGCATGGTCGCCAGCGGTGAAGCAGTCAAATTCAGGGTTCTACTCCTGCCCTCCACCCTACCATGCTCACAGTGGTTAGCACTGCTGCCGCACAGCACCAGGGGTCCGGGTTCGATTCCTGGCTTGGGTCACTGTCTGTGTGGAGTTTGCACATTCTCCCCGTGTCTGCATAGGTTTCCTCCGGGTGCTCCGGTTTCCTCTCACAGTCCGAAAGATGTGCAGGTTAGGTGGATTGGCCATGCTAAATTGCCCCTTAGTGTCCAAAGATGTGTGGGTTAGGTGGGTTGACCATGTTAAATTATCCCTTAGTGTCCAAAGATGTGCAGGTTAGGTGGATTGGCCAAGCTAAATTACCCCTTAGTGTCCAAAGATGCACGGGTTAGGTGGATTGGCCATGCTAAATTGCCCCTTAGTGTCCAAAGATGTGTGGGTTAGGTGGATTGGCCATGTTAAATTATCCCTTAGTGTCCAAAGATGTGCAGGTTAGGTGGGTTGACCATGTTAAATTGCCCCTTAGTGTCCAAAGATGTGCAGATTAGGTGGATTGACCAAGCTAAATTGCCCCTTAGTGTCCAAAGATGTGTAGGTTAGGTGGGTTGACCATGCTAAATTGCCCCTTAGTGTCCAAAGATGTGCAGATTAGGTGGATTGGCCATGCTAAATTGCCCCTTAGTGTCCAAAGATGTGTGGGTTAGGTGGATTGGCCATGTTAAATTATCCCTTAGTGTCCAAAGATGTGCAGGTTAGGTGGGTTGACCATGTTAAATTGCCCCTTAGTGTCCAAAGATGTGCAGATTAGGTGGATTGACCAAGCTAAATTGCCCCTTAGTGTCCAAAGATGTGTAGGTTAGGTGGGTTGACCATGCTAAATTGCCCCTTAGTGTCCAAAGATGTGCAGATTAGGTGGATTGGCCATGCTAAATTGCCCCTTAGTGTCCAAAGATGTGTAAGTTAGGTAGATTGGCCATGCTAAATTGCCCCTTAGTATCCAAAGATGTGTAGGTTAGGTAGATTGGCCATGCTAAATTGCCCCTTAGTGTCCAAAGATGTGCAGGTTAGGTGGATTGGCCATGCTAAATTGCCCCTTAGTGTCCAAAGATGTGTAGGTTAGGTGGATTGGCCATGCTAAATTGCCCATTAGTGTCCAAAGATGTGTGGGTCAGGGTGGATTGGCCGCTTTCTGCACTGTGGAGGTTCTGCGGTTCTCATTTTCTCTCTCTCTGTGTTTCTTTTCAGATGAGAAAAATGGCCAGTTTAGCCATCCTTCAGGGACTTCAATCCGAGGGGCCCAAAGCATGCCCAGGGCGTGGAACGACTCCGAGTCTGTCGAGCACTTCAGACGAGGGGATTCCAAACACTCGTCCTCTTTGAAAGAGAAACCCAAGCTTTTATCTTCCAATGGCACACAAAGTCAACCGTAAAAACAAACGCAAAAAAAAGAGGAAAAAGGAACTAGTGGAAAATAAGGCATCTGATGCTGTCTTTTGTGAGGATGTAAATATCTTTAAAAACGTGAAGAAAAATGGAACTGAAATACGACCTCTATAGTCCCATCTCATTTTATTATTTAAAAACAGACTGTGCAGTCCGCCAGCCAGGGTTGGGGCCTTCTCTGCCTTCTGAATTGATAACATCTCCAAGACGCTAGTGTCTGCTTCAGGAAGGTATGGGACATCGTCTCCGCAGTAGCCGCCTTCAGCTCAGTATATCGTTGGACCGAGGGTCTTGAGGCCCCTCCAGAACATTCCCTGCGCATCCCCCCCCCCGCAAGGGGGGGTGGGGGATTCAAAAAAAGGGGGAATATGGGTGGGGGGGGGGGGGTGTCAAGGGGGCGCGGGGAAGTGTAAGCTATCCAACAACCCGGATCCACGGAGTTATCCGAGGCGTCTTCAGCCAGGGAAAATTAGCGGAATGCTCCTCCAGCGCTTCGTAGCCTTGTGGACGGGATCGGTTGAGACAGAAATCAAAGGAGAAAGTGAACCGCTTGTATCCGGTTCTTTCCCAGCTGGCACTGCAGGTTGGTAGAGCCAACCCCGGCTTTATGGAAATGTCGCCCACCTTGCCCCGCCAAGAAGTCTTCAACAGCGGCGTCCAGGGACTGAGACCGACCGGAGCGCAAAGCGCCATCCGGTGTCCGACGGAGGGTCAAGTAAAATTCTCGCTTGGAAAACCCCATGAGACACTTCAACTGTTAACCCGCCTTTCTCCTCTGGGCCACGGAAACCCATTCCCAGAATGTATGGCTTGAGTCACTGTGCGGGTGGCTACTTTACTTACCTTCTGACACCGTTGCGGACAAGCCTGACCCCGGGGGGGAGGGGCGGGGGTGGGGTCGCTGCTATTTAGAATAGCGATGGTAATTTTGTTTGCAGGTCTGAGGCGAGATGCCGTTAGAATATGGACTGGAATATTGGGCCTGATCCCTGAGCTCCCGAACAGAATGTAAGCGGCGATGGCGAACCCCAGGAACTAGGGTCGGAACTGAGTCTGGCTCCGGTGCATCGCTTAGGAACAGGAGGAGGCCGTTCAGCCCCTCAATCCTATTCAGTTAGACCAAACCTGATCTCTCCTAATGTGGGGTGTGCTTTTCTTTATAATATTATTGGCTCTTCAACACACACACGCACATGCACTTAGAGTGGGGAGAAATGGGCAGGAATGTGGGATGTGGTGAGGTAGAGACCAGAGAAGGTTGTTGCGCAGGTACAATAACATATAAACATACTTGGATGAGGAACATGGATAGGAAAGGATTAGAGGGCAAACGTGGGCAATTGGGACCAGCTGAGAGAGCACCATGGACTGGTTGGGCCGAAGGGCCTGTTTCCATGCTGTATTGCTCAATGACCGACAGAAGAGATGGAGATACAGGGGACAATTTTAATTCCTCCCAACTGGCAGGGAACGGGAAACCGATTTGCAAGCTGCCTTACTTTCCTTCCGTTGGCTCCGAGGTGAGAACGACGAAAATCAACCCCGTCGTTAAGAGATGGGAAGAAACTGCGACAAAGGGAATTAGAGACCGAGAAAGCTCAAACAAGACGAAGGCCCACGGGAGCAGAAATAGCCAGAGAGTAATTAGACAGTTGGGAATGACCAGACTAAGCCTCAGAAATATTCCAATTGGATCAGCAGGGTGAGTTTTTATCCATACATCGGTCTGTGTGTGAAGTACGAGACCTCCAACCTTCCCTCTACTCCATGTCGATAGTTGGGGATCATTCAAGACCGATACAAGTTGCAGAGTCCTCCTCCATCACAGATGGAGGAACTTTGTCACCTCTGCTCAACCAGGTTTAGAATAAACCAACTTTCCGGGAGACGGAATAAAGGCACAAGCTCTCGCAAAGTTAATAGTACACCCATATGTGACCCCTCTGTTCCTGCTGAATCACTGAATTTCTACGGTCCAGCAGGAGGCCATTTGGCCCATCATGTCTGCCCCAGCCCTCCGAATGAGCAAATTCACTGAGTGCCCATTCTCCCGCCTTCTCCCCTCAGCCTCCAGAACATTCCTCCTTTTTCGGGACCTGTCTAGATTCCCTTTTTAATCCTCTGATTGAAACTGCCCCCACCGCACTGTCACCACCACGTAGGGTTTGCCGACTGGTAATATTAAACCAGGCAATGGCCCAGTGATATTATCGGTGGACTATTAATCCAGAAACTCAGCTAATGTTCTGGGGACCCGGGTTCGAATCCCGCCACAGCAGACAATGGAATTTGAATTCAGTAAAATAAAAATGTGGAATTAAGAATCTACTGATGACCGTGAAACCATTGTCGATTGTCGGAAAAAACCCATCTGGTTCACTACTGTCCCTTTCGGGAAGGAAATCTGCCATCCTTACCCGGTCTGGCCTACATGTGACTCCAGAGCCACAGCAATGTAGTTGACTCTCAACTGCCCTCCAAGGGCAACGGGGGATGGGCAATAAATGCTGGCCCAGCCAGTGACGCCCATGTCTACCGAATGGGTAAAAAAAACTCACCTGATGAAGGGGCAGCGCTCCGAAAGCTCGTGATTCCAAATAAACCTGTTGGACTTTAACCTGGTGTTGTGAGACTTCTTACTGTGCCCACCCCAGTCCAATGCCGGCATCTCCACATCATAAAAAAATGTTGCCCGCCCTCCCGCCGTGGCAGTACTGATTTTTGTCCCCCACTGACAGTCCTGATCTTTGGGGTTTATGGGGAGCCAGCGGACCCCTGGTAATTCACTCAAGTGCCTCCCCCAACCCCCAACCCCCTTGCTGGAGCCATTTCATCTAATAAATTAAATTGAGGGACTAGGCATGGAGGGCAGGACCTTAAAGGGGGTTCCATCTGAAACCAAAATACAAAGCATAAAAGAAATGTAAAACTTTCAACCAAAATGTGATTCAAAGGACCAATAATACACTCCAGTCCCTGCGGTGCCCAACGAGCACAGTGCCCTGGGACACCACATGCTCCCTCTGCAGGGACACCCATCCACAAATATAGCTGCGTCAGAGAGGCAGACAGTCAGTCAGACACGGCGGCACTGCTGCCTCACAGCGCCAGAGACCCGGGTTCAATTCCGGCTTGGGTCACTGTCTGTGCGGAGTCTGCACGTTCTCCCCGTGTGGGTTTCCTCCAGGTGCTCCGGTTTCCTCCCAAAGAAGTGCGGATTAGGTGGATTGGCCATGCTAAATTGCCCTTCAGTGTCAGGGGGACTAGCTAGGGTAAATGCGTGGGGTTATGGGGACCGGGTCTGGGTGGGATTGTTGTCGGCGCAGACTCGATGGGCCGAATGGCCTCCTTCTGCACTGTAGGGATTCTATGACCCGCCTTGCTGGAACCTGGGTGATAAAAGTCAACCGCCAACTCATCCCTGTCCCCAATCTGACGTCCAGTCGCCTGCAGGGAGGTCACAGGATGCCTATCAAGAACATTTTGATATTCCACACCCACCCGTGTCTCCCACGCGCACCCCTCTCCCCCACCTCCCCTTCCCTCCAACAAACTCCGGCTAGGCTCAGCAATGTTAATCATTACATCCAGAAATGTTAAGATTGATCAATAATCCACAAGTAGGTTAGAGGAATTGAGTAGTCAGGTGTACTGCAGTCTGATGTCCTGAAATTACCTGGGATTCTCCCACCATCCTGGTTAGTATCCACTGCTTGTCCGGCAGCACCTGCCAGAATTTCACCGGAAAACTGAAGAACGTCTTCTGCAATCCTTCCATATTAAAAAAAACTTTTCTTCAGATGAGTGGCCATTTGGCCCATCAAGCTATGTTTTCCACTGCGGCCTACTGTCCCACCACACCCTGCAACTACCTGGTGAATAACTCTGTGGAGTTCATGCCTCCTTCACACAACACCCCCCTGCCCCCCCCCCCCACTGCCCCCCTTCCATTTTTACAAAAGGGTCATACACCCATATGTAAAAATAAATAACCTAATGTTAGCCCCTCTATTCACTGACAGTGATGGCACAGTGGGTTAGCGCTGCCGCCCTCACAGGTCCAGGGACCCGGGTTTGATTCCCGGCTTGGGTCACTGTCTGTGCGGAGTCTACACGTTCTCCCCGTGCCTGCGTGGGTTTCCTCCGGGTGCTCCGGTTTCCTCCCACAGTCCCAAAGACGTGCTGGTTAGTTGCATTGACCGTGCTAAATTCTCCCTCAGTGTTACCCGAACAGGCGCCAAAGTGTGGCAACTCGGGGATTTTCACAGTAACTTCATTAGTAACTAGAAGCAGGAGGAGGCCTTTCGGCCCTTCAAACCTGCTCCACCATTCATTATGATCATGGCTGATCATCAAATTCAATATCCTGATCCCCCCCTTTCCCCCCCATATCTCTTGATCCCTTTAGCCCCAAGAGCTATATCTAATTTCTTCTTGAAACCACACAACGTTTTGGCCTCAACTACTTTCTGTGGGGGTGAATTCCACACATTCACCACTCTGGGTGAAGAAATTTCTCCTCACCTCAGTCCTAAAAGGTTTACCCCTTATCCTCAAACTCTGACCCCCTAGTTCTGGACTCTCCCCACCATTGGGAACATTCTTTCTGAATCTACCCTGTAAACTGCAGTGTTAATGTAAGCCTACTTGTGACACTAATAAATAAACTTTAACAGGATCACAGAATTGCTACGGTGCAGCAGGAGGCCATTTGGCCCATCGTGTCTGCCCCAGCCCTCCGAATGAGCAAATTCACTGAGTGCCCATTCTCCCGCCTTCTCCCCTTAACCCCCAAAACATTCTTCCTTTCTCGACAGCTGTCCCATTTCCTTTTTATTCCTTCAATTGAAACTGCTTCCACTGCACTCTCTCCGCCAGGTAGGCTTTGCTGAATGAAAACATTAAAGCAGATGAAAACTGCATCCCGTGATGCCACCCCTCTGCCCACAAAGAGAATGGTCCAGTGAGGATCCGACTTTGGGCCTTGAGCTAGGTCCCCCAATAGCACAAACGACAGCCTCTGTTGTTTTATCCACGGTGGTTAGCACTGCTGCCTCACAGCGCCAGGGACCCGGCTTTGATTCACGGCTTGGGTCACTGTCAGAGCGGAGTCTGCACATTCGCCCCGTGTCTGCGTGGGTTTCCTCCGGGTGCTCCAGTTTCCTCCCACAGTCCGAAAGACGTGCTGGTTAGGGTGCATTGGCCATGCTAAATTCTCCCTCAGTGTACCTGAACAGGTGCCGGAGTGTGGCGACTAGAGGATTTTCACTAACTTCATTGCAGTGTTAATGTAAGCCTACTTGTGACACCAATAGATAAACGTTAGAAAGCTTAATTTTAAATTCTCCAACCGAAATGTGGAAACTGTTGTGAAGACAGATGGCCTACCAACCTAGTTATTCCCAATTTCTAAAAAGATTTTGAAGAATTTTTCTTTGCAAAGTCAAGTAGCCAACCAAAGCCTCCCAACCCTAACCCTTACCAACCTAACCCTTACCAACCTAACCCTTACCAACCTAACCCTTACTAACCTAACCCTTACCAACAGGGTTAAAAACTTTCCAGTTCAAGTAACTCAAGAAGAAATTAGGTCTCGCCCTTGTTGCTCTCCCTCAGTATACCCGAACAGGCGCCAGAGTGTGGCGACTAGGGGGATTTTCACAGCAACTTCATTGCAGCGTTAATGTAAGCCTACTCGTGACACTAATAAATAAACTTATAGTTAAAACTTAAACTGTGGGAAGTGGCTAGGGAACTCAAAAGTTTAAGTTTATTAGTGTCACGAGTAGGCTTACATTAACACTGCAATGAAGCGACTGTGAAAATCCCCAAGTCGTCACACTCCGGCGCCTGTTCGGGGACCCAGAGGGAGAATTTAGCACGGCCAATGCACCTAACCAGCACGTCTTTGGGACTGTGGGAGGAAACCAGAGCACCCGGAGAAAACCCACGCAGACACGGGGAGAACGTGCAGATTCCGCACAGACAGTCACCCAAGTCAGGAATCGAACCCGGGTCCCTGGCGCTGTGAGGCAGCAGCGCTAACCCACTGTGCTACCCTGCTGCCCCAAAAGAAGGGATACAAATGCACTATTATCAATCGCCCACTGTGACAACAAAATTGAATCTCAACGTAGTTGGAGTAGGGAAAAATAAAGACTGACCGCCCCCCTCCCCCCCCTCCCGTCCGCCCACCCAGTGTTTGAATGCATTAGTTTCCTTTGATTGAGGTGATCAGGGTTGTGGGGGTTGGGGGGGAGAAGGGGATGGGGTTGGGTTGCAATTTGATTCTCAGCTGGACAAAGCATCCATCCCAACCTGCGTGTTTCCGCCACCAGTATTTCTTTCTCAGCCCCCCCCATTTCTGATCGTAGCTCCTGTGTGTCGAACTCCTGTCTGTACACAATGTATGGATGTGTGTGTGTGTGTTTTATTTTAAAGTTGACAATATGCAGTAAAACTGAACGTGCTGTATAATCCGGTCCACAGTCCAGAACTCAACAAGAATTCTAAGTTTGCAATGGACGATTCGAAAAGCAGCAGGATGCTCACGTGCAAGGTGGGGTTTTTTTTCCCCCTCCACGTCCACCACATTGTTTTATTTGATGCCATGAATATAGTACTTCCTTATCAACTGAACAAACCTGTAAATTTGTATATGAATTTAGTGGGCTAGTTTAAATTAACAAATAAAGTCATATACGAGAAATAAATCAGCCTTTCTGTTTGTTTTTTCTTCCCCCTGCTACGGTGGTTAGCGCTGCAGCCTCACAGCGCCAGGAACCCGGGTTCGATTCCCGGCTTGGGTCACTGTCTGTGTGGAGTTTGCACGTTTTCCCCGTGTCAGCGTGGGTTTCCTCCGGGTGCTCCGGTTTCCTCCCACAGTCCAAAGATGTGCAGGTTAAGTGGATTGGCCATGCTAAAATTCCCCTCAGTGTCCAAAGGTGCGCAAGTTAGTGGGATTGGTCATACTAAATTGCCCCTTAATGTCCCATGATGCGCAGGTTAGGTGGATTGGCTGTGTTAAATTGCGCCATTGTGTCCAAAGATGTGTAGGTTAGGTGGATTGGCCATGCTAAATTGCCCCTTAGTGTCCAAAGATGTGCAGGTTAGGTGGATTGGCCGGGCTAAATTGCTCCTTAGTTGTCCAAAGCTGTGCAGGTTAGGTGGATTGGCCATGCTAAATTGCCCCTTAATGTCCCACGATGTGCAGGTTAGGTAATTGGCCATGCTAAATTGCGCCATTGTGTCCAAAGATGTGCCGGTTAGGTGGATTGGCTATGCTAAATTGCCCCTTCATGTTCCAAGACGTCCAGGTTAGCTGTATTGGCCATGCTAAATTGCCCATTAGTGTCCAAAGATATGTAGGTTGGCCGGATTAGTGCGGTAAATACATGGAGTGACTGGGATATGGTGGAGTTGGGCCTGGGTAAGAGTCAGTGCAGACTCGATGGGCTGAAAGGCCTCCTTCAGCACTGTCGGGATTCTATGACAATGCAAACCGTGCAAATTTTAACACAGAATAAAAGGTAAAGGTGCCGTAGGCCCTTTGAGGGGGAGAACTGACTGATGGTGATTTAACCTGAGGTTCATCACACCTCGGGCGAGGAACAAGGTTGAGAATGGGGGGGTCTTTATGAATAGCCTCAGCCAGCACAGGAATTGAACCCTCGCTCTTGGTGTCACTCTACATCACAAACCAGCCATCCAGCCAGCTGAGTTGACCTACTCCCACCTGCATAAAAGGGATGCAAAGTGCCGTTGGGAGTAGCGCTGACCGGTGTGTCCTGGAAGACTTGATTCCCTCAGTAGATCAGGAAAAAACCCCCACACAAATGCACAGCAGGGCGGCACGGTGGCTAGCACTGCTGCCTCACAGCATCAGGGATCCGGGTTTGAATCCTGGCTTGAGTGACTATTTGTGTGGAGTTTCCACGTTCTCCCCATGTCTGCATGTGTTTCCTCCGGGTGCTCCCGTTTCCCCTCTCAGTCCAAAAAGATGTGCTGGTTAGGGTGCATTGTCTATGCTAAATTCTCCCTCAGTGTACCCGAACAGGTGCTGGAGTGTGGTGACTAGGGGATTTTTACAGTAATTTAATTGCAATGTTAATGTAAGCCTACTTGTGACACTAATAAATAAACTTGAAGGGGGATTAGCAGGGTAAATACATAGGGTTACAGAGAATAGGTCTTGGGTGGGATATGGTCAGTGCAGGCTCAATGGGCCGAATGGCCTCCTTCGGCACTGTAGGATTCTAATATAATTACTGTGTGCATCTTTACATTAAGTTATCAGATGCAGCCGAAGCTGACTATAAAGTCCCAGATTTGTTCCATGGAGAGGAGGCTTGTCCAAGGTGGGCCCATGTGGATACGGCCCACATGCAGCACCCAATCCAGCTGCCCAAACTTTCCGCCAAAGAGAGACGTTTCAATGGATCTGTATCATTTTGCTCCTCCAATCAGTGGTCTGTTCCTCTCCCGCTCTTTTGTTGTGGATAAGCACACTAACCAATGAGAGATTGACCGCGCGAGGGACCGCGAGTGACCGCGCGAGGGAGCGCGAGAGTGACCGCGCAAGGGAGCGCGAGAGTGACCGCGCAAGGGAGCACGAGAGTGACCGCGCAAGGGAGCGCGAGAGTGACCGCGCAAGGGAGCACGAGAGTGACCGCGCAAGGGAGCACGAGAGTGACCGCGCAAGGGAGCACGAGAGTGACCGCGCAAGGGACCGCAAGAGGGAGTGTGAGAGGGACCACGCGAGGGAGCGTGAGTGTGACCGCGCAAGGGAGCGCGCATGACTACGTGAGGGAGCGCGAGTGACCGCACAAGGGAGTGCGAGAGTGACTGTGTGAGGGAGCAAGAGAGTGGGTAAGGGAGTGAGTGTGGACAGTGTATGTTTGTGTGGGGTGAGAGAGACAGGAAGACACTGGGAGTGTGTGCACGCCTGGGAAGTGCGAGACTGACCGACTGTGTGGAGGCGAGTGTGAGTCTGCCTTACGCCTAGTCACAAGTTTCCCACCAATTGTACCACTGCATACCACCACCCCCCTACCCCCCCCCCCCCCCACCATATACACGTCCCCACACATTGTTCATTTTTTAAAAACTTGAACTTTTAAAAAAAATTATCGTGGTGCCAAACTTTTATCTTTCCGAGATTTGCTCACCAGCCTCTTGTGTAAGAAAAGTATGTAAACATGCCATCTCTCCCACCCCGAGTGAAAAGTTTGGACAAGCCTGGTGCAGGAGTTAGGTGGTTTCAGCCAGGGCAACACTGGGGCCATTACAATCGCTCTTGGCAGCACTGGGCTGGAGGAAAACTGGAGGCAAAATGGACATGAGCCTGTGTGAGATGAGGATAGAGTTGGGTTTAGCGGGGCCCCACAAGAGCCCAGTGCCACTGTCCAGAATTACACTGAACTAATGGAGTGGAGGGGGGACTGGTGCCTGTACAACAGGGGCATATCCAGGAGGAGAGCTGGAGCAAGATTCGTACTTTTCATTCTTTGTCAAAGGTGTGTCCACTCAATAAGAAGCTTTAGATCAGAAGGAATTTCATATGGGAGGAAACTTAAAAAAGAGAACTCAAGGATGACTAGTGGCTCTCCTGTGACATTGCAACCATAGAATCCCTACAATGCACAAGGAGGCCATTCGGCCCATCGAGTCTGCACCGACCACAATCCCACCCAGGCTTTATCCCCATAACCCCATGCATTTACCCTAGCTAGTCCCCCTGACACTGAGGGACAATTTAGCATGGCCAATCCACCTAACCCGCACATCTTTGGAGTGTGGGAGGAAACTCATGCAGGCACGGGGAGAACGTGCAGACTCCGCACAGAGAGTGACCCGAGGCCGGAATTGAGCTTGGGTCCCTGACGCTGTGGGGCAGCAGTGCTAACCCACTGTGCCACCGCATATGTTAGACATGTTCTATAAAGTTTATTTATTAGTGTCACAAATAGGCTTACACTAACAATGCAGTGACGTTACTGCGAAAATCCCCTAGTCGCCACACTCTGGCGCCTGTTCGGGAGGGAGAATTTAGCGTGGCCAATGCACCTAACCAGCTCGTCTTTCAGACTGTGGGAGGAAACCGGAGCACCTGGACGAAACCCACGCAGACACGGGGAGAACGTGCAGACTCTGCACAGACAGTGACCCAAGCCGGGAATCGAACCTGGGTCCCTGGCGCTGTGAGGCAGCAGTGCGAACCACTGTGCCACCGGTATCCCTTTAAGGTCACTCTGTTAACTCCAAAGAGGTGCGGGTTAGGGGGGATTGGCCACGCTAAATTGCCCCTTAGTGCAAGGGGGATTAGCAGGGTAAATATGTGGGGTTATGGGGATAGGGCCTGGGTGGGATTGTTGTCCATGCAGGCTCGATGGGCCAAATACCCTCCCTCTGCAGGGATTCTACGATCAAATTGTGAAGTAAATACAGGGCAAAGTCAGTTGGATTACAAGTTCGAACACTGATGTGTTACAGATACATTTTAAAAATGAAAGTTGAAAGAATGCCAGAAACCATACACAGCAAATGTTAAAGGTATTCTTTTTATTTTTCAGTTTTCTTGTGAGATGCAGTGTATGATCTTAAGAGTTATATTACATCCAGTATTAATAGACTACCTTAGGCTTTCTGTAAATTAACAACTCATTGCAGCAACACGCTAGCACCGTCAGTGCAGTTGTGGGTTGAAACCAAAGCACGCCTTTTTTGATCTGGTATTGTCAGTGTGTAATCTCTTCCTAATAGTGAATAGCTGTGGACCCCGCACTATCCTTTCGCACTCATCCCAAGCCTAAGGGTTCCTAACGAGGGAGAAACAAAACTAAGAATCTACAAGCAAAATCAAATCAAATTATAAGAAAGATGACTGGGGGTGCGTTTTGCCTTGGCATCTCGTTACAATGCGCCACACCTGACAACGTTGCGGGCATCCCCGTCACAGGCTTAGAAGTAGTCAGCATCGAATATTATTCAAGTTCAAAATGAGATGTTGCGAGCAGAAATCATTGCCAACACATGCCTCCAGCCACTGAGAGAGAGAAATTCTTCCTCATAGCGAACTCAACCCAGCCTGCGGAATGAGCCAAGTTCCACCTTGTGATCACACTAAGCTCATATTCCCAAGGTCAAATTGTTGAGTTCCAGTCCACTAGCCTGGGAGTGAACCGCCTAGAGAAAACATACATCTGCTTAATAATTTGATTTTTAAAAAAAAAACACACACACACACACACACACACACACACACGCCGTCCAAAAAGGATGGCGCAGCTTCAGAATGACAGACTGGCTTCATTGCCACTCAAATGCTTCAGCGCAGTCCAACATAACCTTTAACCCTGATATGTACATTTAAATAATGTATGTGTCCGCTCCCTGCGACTCGGCCAAAAGCACCCAGTGGTTCAGTCACCAAACACAGTCATTTCTACGGGCACTTGTTTCAAAATCTTTGCTCTAGATGCAAGAAATAAAATCATAAAACAGTGAAACGGGAGTTCAGCACTCGCTAACACAACGTACAGTGGCTACGGCAGCAAGTGATCTCTCCGGCTGTGAAGTAAAACACGCCCTTCAGAGGCCTCGAGCTCAACCATTCTCACAGCTCTCGTGAATTCAGTTCAGACGCACCTCCTCACTCCCAATCACCTCGCCACCGCTACAAATGACATGGGATTTGTCATTTTCTAATTCCCTGGTCCGTCCACCGCACTAAAGCAGTTAAAACAACATTTGGCATTGTAGCTATCCTATCCGCAAATCATTTTCTACACAAAAGCACGCCGTTCCTCTCAATTCTCCCTTGGGCTCGTCACTGCCGCGCACATCAGGGAAGGGATTGCTCTGAGCCAGTCTCCAAGTGTGCAGGAGAATCTCAGCGGGTCTGACAGCATTTGGGGAGAGGGAATAGAGCCAAGGGACGGGATTTTACAGCTTCGCTCGTCCCCAAACCGTAAAATCCCGCCCGAGGTCAACGGACTTGCCCATGGTCGGCCCCTCGCCCGCTCCGATTCCAGTGGTGGGCGGAGCGGTAAGATTCCGGCCAGTGTTTCGACTGACTCGAAACGTTGGCTCTATTCTCTCTCCACAGATGCTGTCAGACCCGCTGGGATTTTCCAGCATTTTCTGTTTTGGTTTCAGATTCCGGCATCCGCTGGAATCTAGGTGTGCAAGATCCAGTAATCCTGCAGAGCTCTCTTACAGAGCTAACACCAGTACTCGTTATCCTGAACATCACTCTTCCTGGGCCTGCAATGCTATCAGTCCCAGGAACTTGGGTCTGGTTACACGATGAGAGGCGGAGAGAGAGAATAAACCACACATCTGCTGCCAGCTGCAATCCTTGTGGAGCAAACGTGCCAAGTTTAAATCTACAAAACCTGGATTAAAACCATCATAATACCCACGTATACTGTACGCAAAGGATCAATGGCGTTACCGGCACTCCAAACATCAGATAGTCACTCCAAGCAAAGTGCCAATGCAGCCCGTGTTCTGCTCCAGTCAACAAAAGGGATACAACCCTTCAAAATAAATAATATTTGCACCAATTGAAACAAAAGTCAGATCCTCCAGCCACTACTGAGATTTTTAAATATGTTATAATAACCTTTGCAAATTTGATCTTACCACAGAGCAAATCAGGATAAGGTTGAATAAAATTTACAGATTAATAAAATGTATTGAAGTACACTGCATTGTTACGGTCTTAAATCAAAGCTGGAAACATAAATCTGCTCATAAACCTCGTCCACTTCAGATGTCACTGACAGGCTGGACCCTGTGCTGGCCACCCATTCTGATCAGTATAACACGCAAGCAATAACCCCCACCCCCATCTCTCTTCCCAAATAGTGGCTTCCACTGTCAAGCTACCCATTTAAAAGTCCAGTTGTTACCAGCTGTGCTTCACAATCCAAAGCAGAGAAAATTGAAATTAAAACCGATTTACTAATGATAAAAACTGCTCATTTCTAACCCTTGCCGGAGGGACTGGCCCTGACTGCGATACGCTTCTACTGGTGCTGTATCGGAAAAGGAACAAACGCTAATTGCAGCCAGAGGAAAGGAACTTTAAAACACACATCTGATAAGAAAGTAATTAAATCACAGGCGGCATGGTGGCACAGTGGTTAGCACTGCTGCCTCACAGCGCCAGGGACCCGGGTTCGATTCCCGGCTTGGGTCACTGTCTGTGTGGAGTTTGCACATTCTCCCCGTGTCTGCGTGGGTTTCTTCCGGGTGCTCCGGTTTCCTCCCACAGACAGATGTGCAGGTTAGGTGGATTAGCCATGCTAAATTGCCCCTTAGTGTCAGGAGGACTAGCTAGGGTAAATACATGGGGTTATAGGGGATAGGGCCTGGGTGAGATTGTGGTTGGTGCAGGCTCGATGAGCTGAATGGCCTCTATCTGCACTGTAGGATTCTATTTTAGGATTACTGGACTCGGGTTATTGCTAATACGCAAAGATCTGTACTCTGCTTACTCTTGGTGTTCCATACTTCATCTAACTCGCATTCAACAGAGAATCGAAATGACTTTCTGAGATGTTTTTAATGGTTCTGGTATCTCAGCAGTATCCGGACAACTCTGCAACTGTGAGATTAGCCTCCAGTTCTCAAAAAGATTATGTTAGCGAGAACTGAGGAATTAGTTTGCAAATTGCAGCCCGTCAAGGCTTCAGCTCGACAGGGGGAGGGCGGAGAAACAGGGAGGGAGCGCTGTTGGGTCACGCAAACACTTCCATCCACCTTCCAATCTGCTTTGGAATCAAAGATCTCAGGGGAGGTAGGTGTCAGGATCTTGAGGATGCCTCAGGTGACTGTTACCTCAGTGGGGGTCAGGGCAGCGCGGGAGAAAGTGCTGGCAAGCCAGTGGGTGTGTTTGCTTCTTATATGCCACTATATAAAGATTAAAAATATTAGTGAGAAGAGAAAGAAGGGCATGAGGCACAATCTAAATGGTTTCCAGGCTGAACCCATTGTTTTGCACTTTTCCCACTACTTCCCAAACTGTATAATCCAGTTTAACCCGGAGAAGAGAGAACTAGAAACTTTACCTGCGACGCTATTTTCATTCCAAAGTTAATTTGGCTCCAAAGGGATACACCGCAGTAAAATTCATTCAGATAATAAGATGATTTAAACCCAGAGGCACAATGGGGAGGTGATTTGATACCCACTGCTCTGAAGTCTTCAGTTGAACTATCTTCACCTGTCCCACCACTCCCAAGTCAGTAGTGTAATGCGTCAATGCTAAAATGAAACTATAACTTAACAGTCTTAATCCTGCCCCACAAACAATGGGCTACAGCGCACACTGGTCTTAGCTCGACACTGCCTAGCAGTGGCAAGGCCGTGGGATAATGGGAAAATGCCACGCCGCTGCAGCTTTCCAAGGCTGCGTGTGAGGCTTGTTGTGGAGAGGGGGCAGAGGAGACCTTTACTCTGCAGTTAATGCACACTATAATGACGTGGCCTGAGCTGACAAAGGAAAGCATTCCGTTCCCCAGTTCCTTTCACTCCAACGAGCACAACTGATGCCGAGAGGACTCGGAGATATTCCAGTTTTACAAATGTTCATAGCCACGGGTATTTTTTTTTAAAAAATGGTCATGTGACACTTCTAAACTCACAGATAAACCAAAGATTACAAGCAGGATATGAAACAAGTGATAGGTCACAAAGGATCTACTGACCCACTACAAAGGCTATCTTCAATGGAGCTCAACTGGACAGCAACGAGCTCTACAACAATAAAAGGGACGTGGTGGGGAAAGGAGAAGGTGGCAGGAATAGCAGCAAGTCTCTTGAAGCAAAAAAACCCCATCTCCAGCTTGGTTACAAATATATCCCAGGAATCGTCAACACAGAACCCCCCCACCCTCCCCCTACGAGTATACAACGGGAGCCTTCATCCGCTCCAAACCACAAACCATATGAGGTTTCTCTAAGGATCGTTCTAATCTCTCTGCCTGCAGATTTGTGGCATCCAGGCCACGTTCTGTGCCAAACTGAAGTTTATTTATTAGTGTCGCAAGTCGGCTTACATTAACACTGCAATGAAGTTACTGTGAAAATCCCCTTAGTTGCCACACTCTGGCTGGCGCCTGTTCGGGTACACTGAGGGAGAATTTAGCATGGCCAATGCACCCTCACCAGCATGTCTTTGGTCTGTGGGAGGAAACCGGAGCATCCGGAGGAAGCCCACGCAGACACGGGGAGAACGTGCGAACTGCGCACAGACAGTCACCCAAGCCGGGAATCGAAGTCAGGCCCCTGGCGCTGTGAGGCAGCAGCGCTAACCCGCCGTGCCGCCCAGAGAATGGTAGCGGAGGACCGAGTGAAAAAAAACCGGACAATTGGCGCGTGACAGCGAGTGACGCCCGTCATTTCATGGAACGCCGACAGATCCATCCATAACCGGCGGCAAGCGAGTTAGGAGAATCTTTCGCATAAGTGAAAGAACTCGTTACTTGCTGTCACTAGGGTGCTGAGGTGGAAGGGGGTTTGACAACACCACGTACTGTTTAACATTGAGAAAGATGATACTCTGTGAGGTAAAGGAGAGCTGCGGTACTGGGGGCGGGGGCTCGACGCCGTCACCGTTTTGGGCCACTTGGAATCACTGATTTGTTGGTCACATGTTACTTCAACGTTGCCATGGGCAACATGATCTCTTAAGTTATTATTCTTTCCACTAAAGAAAATAATTCTAATATCCATGATGTGCATTGGCCACCCTGCTCATCTGTGGTCAACATGGTTCTGGGGCTGTGGCTCACCACAGAGCAGAACATCCGTTAAGTCCCTCATCACGGCCGTTTCCTTGGGGTCGATGAGATTGAACTCCCTGACAAAGATCAGAAAGTGCATGTAGACAGTATTGAGGTGCGGGTACAGTTCAAGGGCCACAACCTCCTTGAAGTGGGCACAGTAGATGTGAGCGAGAACGTGGAAGAGGTAGCGGCAGATCTTCTGAACGAGGGATTCAAAGGAACTCGGGAAGTCTTTACCTGTTGGCAAAACGGGAGGGCAGTCAGTTCACAAGAGCAATGGTTCTGCATTTGCTTGGGCAGTCACGAGCACAGACAAACATGGGCGCACCGACACAAAAAAAAAGAGGTTAATGGTGTCAGTGTAACGTTTCTGTCTCACATCAAAATGTTCTACAAGGAAGAGAACAAACACAGAATCAGTCCTCTTTTTCAATGGATGTGCGTGAAGCCATCATTTTGAGCTGATTAGAATCCCTACAGTGCAGAAGGAGACCATTCGGCCCATTGAGTCTGCACCGATCACAATCCCCTCCAGGCCCTATCCTCGTAACATTTACCCTGCTAATCTCCCTGACACTAAGGAGTAATTTAGCACGGCCAATCCACCTAACCAGTACATCTTTCAGACTGTGGGAGGAAACCGGGGCACCCGGAGGAAACCCACGCAGACACTGGGAGAACGTGCTGACTCCACACAGACAGTTACCCAAGCTGGGAATTGAACCCAGGTCCCTGGCACTGTGAGACAACAATGCTGACCACTGTGCCACCGTGCCGCATGGTAAATTTTGGACATTTACAGACAGTCACTGATCCATAGTCTGCAATACGAAGTGGTGATTTACTAAGTGAGATGTACAAAATGCACAAATGTACAAATGTACAAAATGCAAAATGTACAAAATGCACCAGATTCAGACAGGTAACGACAATATTTGTTTGCTATGTAATCATTCGGGAATGAAAACCAGAGAGTAAAAATCAAGCTTACAACAAATTCATTAACATAGATTTTTTAAAGTTAATTTATTAGTGTCACAAGTAGACTTACATTAACACTGCAATGAAGTTACTGTGGAAATCCCCTAGTCGCCACACTCTGGCGCCTGTCCGGGTACACTGAGGGAGAATTTAGCATGGTCAATACACCTAACCAGCACGTCTTTCGGACTGTGCGAGGAAACCGGAGCATCCAGAGGAAACCCATGCACACACAGGGAGAACATGCAGACTCCGCACAGACAATGACTCAAGCCAGGAATCGAACCGAGTCCCTGGTGCTGTGAGGCAGCAGTGCTAACCATTGTGCCACTCTGTCGCCCCAGCGCAGTAGATTGAGTAGATTGTGTCAATAATGTGCAATAGAGTGCAAGAAGATTAGTTTCCTGATGGCACATAAAGGTTCTGCTTGATTCCGGCCAGGGCAACAGGTTAAGGGGTCAAAGGTTATGAGGAAAAGGCAGGAGAATGGGGTTGAGAAACTTATCAGCCATGATTGAATGGAGGAGCAGACTTGACGGGCCGAATGGCCTAACTCTGCTCCAATGTATTATGGGCGTAACGGGCAGAAAACACATCGCACGTGGAAATACACTTGTAAAAACTCACCATACTTGGTAGGGAAGATTTCCTCATCGGTCAGTAGTTTTTGGATGTGCGTCATCACTAAGTCAATATACTGAGGTGCAGTACACTTTATTTTCTTCCCTCGCTCATCTGTCCAGAAGTACTGACTGCAACAATGACACAAATTATAGGAAACAGGATGAGCTTCAAGATGCATCTACCTGGAGTCATAGAGGTTTACAGCATGGAAACAGGCCCTTCGGCCTAACTTGGCAACTTGGCCAATCTGTCCTTTTATTTAACCACTAAGCCAGTCCCAATTGCCTGCGTTTGGCCCATATCCCTCTATACCCATCGTACCCATGTATACCAGGTCTAAATGTTTTTTAAAACACAAAATTGTACCCGCCTCTACTACTACCTTTGGCAGCTTGTTCCAGACACTCACCACCCTCTGTGTGAAAAAATTGCCCCACTGGACCCTTTTGTATCTCTCCCCTCTCACCTTAAACCTATGCCCTCTAGTTTTAGACTCCCTTACCTTTGGGAAAAGATATTGACTATCTAGCTTATCTCCTCATTATTTTATAGACCTCTATAAGATCACCCCTCAGCCTCCTACGCTTCAGAGAAAAAAGTCCCAGTCTATGCAGCCTCTCCTTGTAACTCAAACCATCAAGTCCCGGTAGCATCCTAGTAAATCTTTAAAGTTTATTTATTAGTCACAAGTAAGGCTCACATTAACACTGCAATGAAGTTACTGTGAAATTCCCCTAGTCGCCACAATCCGGCGCCTGTTCAGGTTAATGCACCCTAACCAGCATGTCTTTCAGAATGTGGGAGGAAACCGGAGCACCCGGAGGAAACCCACGCAGACATGGGGAGAATGCGCAAACTCTGCACAGACAGTGACCCAAGCCGGGAATCGAACCTGGGTCCCTGGCGCTGTGAAGCAGCAGTGCTAACCACTGTGCTACCGTGCCGCCCCACTCTTTCTAGTGCCATATATATTGAACCTGCCTCCATCACAATCCAGGCCGTGCATTCCAGACCCCAATCACTCGCTGGGTGAAAATGTTTATTTCCTCACGTCACATTTGCTTCTTTTGCCAAGCACTTCAAATCATGGCGGCCAAATCTAGTGCTCGATTGGCTGTACAGCTGGCAGCAATGCCTCGAGTGGGAGACCTATTGTGGCTGGCGTGGCATGGTGCTTGCAGTTGCTAGGCCACAGGGGGAGCCCCACGTACTATTCTATCAGGCAAGTGGGACAACAAGGATGTAGGCACAGCCATTAAAATTTAAACAACTGTCATTAAGAATTGAACAGATGTAAAAGCACCAACATATGCATTACCAGCCAGGTTAACATAATGCAAGAATTGTTTATACTTGCAGCAGTGTTTGAATACAGTCAAATAGACAATGCTGTTGCATCATCATCAGGCTTTTATTCATTTCTGGGACATGGGTGTCGCTGGCTGGCCAGCATTTATTGCCCATCCCCTGGAGGGCAGTTGAGAGTCGATGACACTGCAAAACAGGAGTTTGCTGTCCTGGAAAAACGCTCCAAGTGTACTTTTACATGTCAATTATTTTTTTTAAAAAATCAACTTTGGGACTGTACTTATGGGCTGCTTTGACTCGCTGGCTGCACAGGAACGCTGCCCCAGATGGGACTGAGTTCCGCCACGTCGCTGGGGGAAGGGGAAATTCTGTCATGACATTATTGAAAATTATGCTTATTCTACTGGAGGTACTTTCTCCCCCTTCCTTCGATCTCTCTTTGCACTGCCGTGAGCTAATGAAGGCAGGTGGATTGGTTCCCCGAGGCTGCTCCGTAATGACGCCATCAGCAGCAGAATCCAACAAACCGGGTGCTTTTCTCACCTCATTTATGAACTCTTCATCCAGCTCTGACCAATGGAACAAAGGGTCTCTCCTCTGTCAGCCGTACGTGAAATTAGTTGGGCAATTTCAACTGATTTTAAAGTTTTTTTTTAAAAGTTTATTTTTTAGTGTCACAAGTAAGATTTAACACTCCAATGAAGTTACTGTGAAAACCCCCTAGTTGCCACACTCCGGCACCTGTTCGGGTCAATGCATCCAACCAGCACGAGAAAACCGGAGCACCCGGGAGGAAGCCCTCGCAGGCACGGGGAGAATGTGCAAACTCCACCCGGTAAGAAGTCTCACAACACCAGGTTAAAATCCAACAGGTTTATTTGGTAGCATGAGCTTTCGGAGCGCTGCCCCTTCATCAGGTGAAGCCTAGTTAAGCAACTCACCTGATAAAGGGGCAGCGCTCCGAAAGCTCGTGATACCAAATAAACCTGTTGGACTTTAACCTGGTGTTGTGAGACTTCTTACTGTGCCCACCCCAGTCCAACGCCGGCATCTCCACATCAAACTCCACACAGACAGTGACCCAAGTCGGCAATTGAACCCGGGTCCCTGGAGCTGTGAGGCAGCAGTGCTAACCACTGTGCCGCCCACTTTTCCCTTCAGCTTTTTCAGTTCAGATTTTTCCCTTCAGTTCTCCTGCACCATCTGTAGGAATAGGTCTGCTCTCCACACTTCCTCTTGGTATACTCTATGGAGATCATTTGGGGACCTTTGCAATGGTTTCATCTGCGATTTCAGCTCTTAAACTCTCTCTAAATATATCACCCCTGCGAAGGGAAGTGATAGCATATTGTTAATGTCACTGGACCAGTAATCCAGAGGCCCCAGCTAATGCTCATATATCACCAGTAATGGTGACCATGCACTCATAACCCACTGTCATAAAAACTCCATCTGGTTCACTAATGACCTTTACAGAAGGAAATCTGCTGTCCTTACCTCATCTGGCCTACATGGGACTACAGACTCACAACGTGATTGACTCCGAAATGGCCTAGCAACCTACTCAGAGGTATCAAACCGCGACAGAAAAGGAGTAAAACCGGACAGACCAACTGGACCTCAGCACCAAAAACGACAACGGCACACCCAGCCCCGTCAACCCTGCAAAGTCCTACTTACTAACATCCGGAAGCTTGTGCCAAAATTGGGGGAGCTGCCTCGCAGAGTAGTCAAGCAACAGCCTGATATAGTCATGCTCATTGACACAGATAATGTTCTAGAAACCAGCATTACCATTCCTAGGTATGTCCTGTCCAACCGGAAGGACAGACCTAGCAGAGGTAGTGGTGTACAGTCAGAGAACAAGAAGCAATACTTTTCACTGTATGTTAATACATGTGATAATAATAAATCAAACCAAGGAGGGAGTTGTGCTGAGAGTCCTCAACATTAACTCCGGACCTCAGTATGCTTCAAACATAGATGAGGAAATCTCCTGATTACCATATCCCCTGCCCTGACAGCTGATGAGTCAGTATTCCCCCATGTTGAACCCCATTTGAAAGGCTCACTGAGGGTAGCGGCACGGGTAGCACAGTGGTTAGCATTGCTGCCTCACACCAGCTGGGACCCAGGTTCAATTCCCGGCTCGGGTCACTGTCTGTGTGGAGTTTGCACGTTCTCCCCGCGTCTGCGTGGGCTTCTTCCGGTTTCCTCCCACACTCCAAGGATGTGCGGATTAGGCTGATTGGCCATGCTAAATTTCCCCTTAGAGTCAGGGGGATTAGTGGGTAAAAATACTTGGGTTACGGGGATAGTTGTCGGTGCAGGCTCGATGGGCCGAATGGCATCCTCCTACACTGTAGGGATTCTATGAGTAGCAAGAGCACAGAATGTACTCTGGGTGGCGGAACTTCAACATGCATCACCAAGAGGTGCTTGGTAGCACCATTACTGACAAAAGTGGCCAAATCCTGAAGGACATAGTTGCAAGACGGAAAAATCTACTTGATCTTGTTTTCACTAATCTATTTGTCGCAGAAGACAGGATTGGAGAGTAACCGTCGCACAGTCCTTGGGTCGACCTACCGTCACATTGAGGAAACCCTACATCGTGTTCTGTGGCACTACCACCGTGCTAATTGGAATAGATTTCGAACAGATCTAAATCAAAACTGAGCATCCATAAGGTACTTTTGGGCCGTCAGCAGCAGCAGAATTGTATTCAACCACAATCTAACTTCATGGCCTGGTATATCTACCATTCCCATCAAGGTGGGGGAATCAACTCTGCTTCAAATGAAGAGTCAACTGCAGGACTTGAAATACCCAAAATTGAGGTGTCAATTAAAGCTACTTGAATGCCTCCTTCAACAGCAACCTCCATCATTTGGAATGAAGAGCTCGTCATATGAGGAACGGTTGAGGACTCTGGGTCTGTCACTTGTTGGAGTTTAGAAGGATGAGGGGGGATCTTACTGAAACTTACAGGATACTGCAAGGCCTGGATAGAGTGGACGTGGAGAGGATGTTTCCGCTAGTAGGAAAAACTAGAACCCGAGGGCACAACCTCAGGCTAAAGGGACGATCCTTTAAAACAGAGATGAGGAGGAATTTCTTCAGCCAGAGAGTGGTGAATCTGTGGAACTTTTTGCCGCAGAAGGCTGTGGAGGCCAAGTCATTGAGTGTCTTTAAGACAGAGATAGATAAGTTCTTGATTAATAAGAGGATCAGGGGTGATGGGGAAAAGGCAGGAGAATGGGAATGAGAAAAAAATCAGCCAAGATTGAATGGCGGAGCAGACTCGATGGGCCGAGTGGCCCAATTCTGCTCCTATGTCTTATGGTATGAGATGATGTGGAGATGCCGGCGTTGGACTGGGGTAAACACAGTAAGAGTTTTAACAACACCAGGTTAAAGTTTAACCTGGTGTTGTTAAAACTCTTACTTATGGCATGAGGGCAGTTGGCACGTGGGAGCACCACTTCCCCTCCAGACCACTCACCATCTTGACTTGGAAATATATTAGCATTCCTTCACTGTTGCTGGGTCAAATCCAGGAACGCCCTCCCTAACCCTGCAAGTGTGCCTGTAGTACCATGTGGACTGCAGCAGTTCGAGAAGGCAGCTCACCCCGCCACCTTCTCAAGGGCAATTAGGGATGGGCAATAAACGCTGGGCCCAGCCAATGATGCACACAACCTGTGAAAGAATACATTTCTGAAGAGTCGATCACTGTAGGGAATTGTTCCAGTTAAAGTAAACTCAAGTACATTAAGATCTGTAGCACATAATACTGACAAGTAAAGGGTACTTACATGTTGCATGCATTCATCACTGGACATGTCTCTGCTGTGCAGAACTCAGAGATAGCACTGTACTGCAGGTTTATGTGATTGAAGAATGTCATTGCTGTCAAAACAAAAATAATTGGGAACACATATGTGAGGCAATGTTACAATCTAAATTAATTATTGTAATAATAATGCCCTGCTTTATTTTCAATGGCTGCCTCCATATCTAAGGAGTAGCACGACTAATACTGGGTATCTGGGTGTTATTAGGATCTAAGCTCCAGCTTTATCTCTTTATTTCTCCAAATGCCATGTTAGTGTGTAATCCTCCCCAACGGATCTGTCCGGGTACTTTCAATGTATGACACGCCAGCAGTTGATGCGTCACTCTCATTTGTTGCCCTCGTGGGGGGCATTCTCTTGCCTCCAAATTACCATGCTCCCCCACCTTCCAACAACTTAATAAAACAAAACCGAGTATATTTCTAAGGAGTCAGAAAACCTAATGCCTCCTCTCTTTCAGATTTAGCAGTGTTTCCATTTTAAAAAATAAATATTTCCTTCCTTCTCACCCCTTAACTCTTCCCACCCTTACTCCCCCTGGCAAAAATAAACAAACATTTTCTTGGATGATCAGAGAATCACAGAACCCTACAGTGCAGGAGGTCATTCGGCCCATCGAGTCTGCACCAACCACAATCCTACCCAGACCCTATCCCCACAACCCCATGTATATACCCTGCTAGTCCCCTGACACTAAGGGGCAATTTATCCTGGCCAATCCCACCTAATCTGCACATCTTTGGACTGATAGTTGTCTACCTGATACACTGCAGGAAAGGATAACCCGAGGCATGGTACATTGGGGAGACCATGCAGACGCTATGACAACGGATGAATGAACATCTTCTCTTCCTGTTGGGGAACACTTCAGCAGTCACGGGCATTCAGCCTCTGATCTTCGGGTAAGCATTCTCCAAGGCGGCCTTCACGACACACGACAACGCAGATTCGCTGAGCAAAAACTGATAGCCAAATTCTGCACACACGAGGACGGCCTCAACCGGGATCTTGGGTTCATGTCACACTATCTGTAACCCCCACAACTTGCCTGGGCTTGCAAAATCTCACTAACTGTCCTGGCTGGAGACAATACACATCTCTTTAAACCTGTGCTTAACCCTCTCTCCACTCACATTGTCTGTACCTTTAAGACTTGATTACCTGTAAACACTCACATTCCAACCATTATCTTGTAAATTGAGTTTGTGTCTTTATGTGCCCTTTTTGTGAACAGAACTCCCACTCACTCACCTGATGAAGGAGCAGCGCTCTGAAAGCTTGTGGCTTGTGCTACCAAATAAACCTGTTGGACTTTAACCTGGTGTTGTGAGACTTCTTACAGCATTTATTGCCCAAACCTAGTTGCCCTTGGAGAGCAGTTGAGAGTCAACCACATTGCTGTGGCTCTGGAATCACATGTAGGCCAGACCGGGTAAGGATGGCGGATTTCCTTCCCTAAAGGGACATGAGTGAACCAGATGGGTTTTTCCGACAATCGACAATAGTTTCATGGTCATCAGTAGATTCTGAATCCCAGATTTTTTTTATTGAATTCAAATTCCATCACCTGCTGTGGTGAGATTCTAATCCGGGTCCCCAGAACATTAGCTTTTTAAAAAAATTAAATCGAGGGACATGGGTGTCGCTGGCTGGGCCAGCATTTTTTGCCCATCCCCAGTTGCCCTTGGAGGGCAGTTGAGTCAACCACATTGCAGTGGCTCTGGAGACACATGTAGGCCAGACCGGGTAAGGACAGCAGATTTCCTTCGCTAAAGGACATTAGTGAACCAGATGGGTTTTTCCGACAATCGACAATGGTCATCGGTGATTCTTAATCCCAGATTTCTTTTATTGAATTCAAATCCCACAACCTGCCGTGACGGGGTTCGAACCCGGGTCCCCACAACATTAGCTGAGTTTCTGGATTAATAGTCTAGTGATAATACCACTAGGCTATTGCCTCCCCAGGATGCCGGCCAATGAGCACAAGGTCAATGGTGTTGTTCTGGTCTGAGTAAAGTCCGGAGGAGGTCTACAATGTGGCTGACAACTCAGTGGAGGCAGTCCACAGCATGTATTGGTAATTAATCTGAATTATGTTGGGAGCCAAGAATGAAGCACAGCAAGTCTTTAATGGGAGTGTTCACAATGGCACAAAGCAAAAGAATGGAAAATCAATACTCCACATTAATGGCTTCACTGCCTGAAGGAGCGAGCCAGAGAGTTTCAAGTTCAGTCTTGACTGGTGTCCCATTATTGAGGAAAGAGTACATGAATAGAACAGATTGCACAAGAAACCGGTTATACTTTTACTGACCCCTCCAGTGACTCACGGTCATGGCTTGTGGTTTATGTAAAAAAAAAAGGTCTAACTGTAGGATGTGCTGTTCAAAACAACTGCAAAACCCCTATAATTGGATGAACAAAAACAAGATGTGTCTCATTCAGTCATGATAAGTCAGTGCCTTGCTCACCACAAGTATGTATGAGCTATATTATTTGTTAAAAACAAAACAGAGAAAGTGAAAGGGGGGAAAAGAAAAAAACATTAAAGTTTCTGTAATACACAGCAGGCTAGTCAGCAGCTGGAAAAATAAGGCAATGCTGTGTTTGATAAGAGATCGCCGAACAGAGTGGCTGAAGGCAGTATCATCCAGAAAGACAGCAGTCATATGGGAACATCACAACCCACAAGTCCCCCTCAAAGCCACACGCGGTCCGGGCTGAAGTTTAAGTTAAGTTTATTTATTAGTGTCACAAGTTGGCTTACATTAACACTGCAATGAAGTTACTGTGAAAATCCTCTAGTCGCTACACTCTGGTGCCAGTTCAGGTATATTGAGGGAGAATTTAGCATGGCTGATGCATCTAACAGCACATCTTTCAGACTGTGGGGGGGAAAGCGGAGCACCCGGAGGAAACCCATGCAGACACGGGGAGAAGGTGCAGACTCCGCACACACAGTGACCCAAGCCAGGAATTGAACCTGAGTCCCTGGCGCTATGAAGCAGCAGTGTTAACCCCACTGTGCCATCATGCCGCATGACCCGTTCCTTTACTGTCGCTGGCATCCCCTCCTAACAAGCCCACCACCCCAACCCCCCCATGCGCACCCCCCTCCACACCTCATATACCCCACCCCCAACCATTACCCACTCTGCACCACACACCTTCGCACCACCACAACCACATGGACTGCAGTGGTTTAAGAAGACAGCTCACTATCACCTTCTCAAGGGCAATTAGGAACAAGCAACACAAGTCAAGTCGGTGACGCCCTCAACCCATCAAAACATTTTTTTCTTAGAAACTAGTGCCAAAGGCAGTATTTAATCTATAGATATTCACCTTCGTCACTGCATGGACAGAAGGAAAAGAGGAGAATCAACTGACATTCTCTAAGGCCTTTGCAAATATCTTCTTCCTTAGAAGACCACTGGGACATTTTCAAGAGCAGCTACAAGGTGTCTGGATCATAGAATCCCTACAGAGCAGAAGGAGACCATTCGGCCCATCGAGTCTGCACCGACCACAATCCCACCCAGACCCTATTCCTGTAACCTCACGTATTTAACCTGCTAATCCCCCTGACACTAGAGTCAATTTAGCATGGCCAATCCGCCTAACCCTGCACATCTCTGGAGGAAACCGGAGCACGTGGAGGAAATCCACGCAGACACGGGGAGAATGTGCAAACTCCACACAGTTGGCTCACCCAATTTCATCTCCATATCCCCTACCCCATGGAAGTTGTTAGCCTTTACCTGAACATACCTCGGAAATCCCCGTAAGGAACGCTGGAAGAGAATAAATCCCACACCTGCCAAACATTACCTCCAAAGCACCGGTGTCACCATACCATTCCATTGCTGAGAACCTTTGGTTTATTGTGAGGTTTACTTACTGTTATTGGCCAACCATTCATTCTGGTCAATCTCGCTAGGCAAGCTCACAAGCATGGGCAAATCTGCATCAGACACTCGGGCTGAGGTGTACTCTGCCTCCAAATACAACTTCTTCTCTTCAGTCGAAGGCAGCTTTTCATCCGGCTTTGATTTTGCAGTCTTCCTGAGGGCAAAAAAGATAAACCACAAATAAAATCAGAAACAGGTTTCAAACACTGCAGCATAAAATGTGTTCTAGGTCAAAGTCAGTGATGTCCTCTGTTATTCTAATCTACCATCATTAGTCATAACAGTAGAGGGAGAATTGATGTCTGTAAGAAGCCAACAGGACTAGAATCATAGAATCCCTATGGTGCAGAAGGAGGCCATTCAGCCCATCGAGCCTGCACCAACAATAATCCCACCCAGGCCCTATCCCTGTAACCCTATGTATTTACCCTAGCTAGTCCCCCTGACACAAAGGGGCAATTTAGCATGGCCAATCAACCTAGCCAGCACATCTTTGGACTGTGGGAGGAAACCAGAGCACCCGGAGGAAACCCACGCAGACATGGGGAGAACATGCAGACTCCACACAGTCACCCGAGGCTGGAATCGAACCCTCATCCCTGGCGCTGAGAGGCAGCAGTGCTAACCATTGTGCCACTGTGAGGTAACTCCAATCCAATTCCCATTGATACCATGGCATATTACAATGTTAATGCTCAAACTTTGGAACACCATAACCATTTTAACATCTCTTGCTCTTAGATAGGAAATGAGAAAAAAATGCTGATTTTTCTTTCTACGACCTACTTCCCCCACCCCAACAGCTCTGCCTTCCCTTTCTTCAAAACAACTTATCTATGCTCCTCTGACTTTATTCCCATGTTCCTCCCAAGCTGCAAGATGAAGCACCTTAGAACAGTCGCCTCCCTCCCCCTTCAACATGTTGAAATCAAAACTCGTCACTCCATCTCTTTCCTTTTTAGTTTCTCAAAACTGTTCCACCTGCCTCCCTCCGTCTTCCCAATATCCTACAATCTACTGGCTTTTAAAGCCAATTGCGGCATTGCATAAACAACGACCGAATGTTCCACTCGATCTTTCTTTTCAATCCTTCCCATCTGGGTGTCCAGCTCTGTCCTATCCCTGTAACCCCATGTATTTACCCTGCTAATCCCCCTGACAATAAAGGGGAAATTTAGCATGGACAATCAACCTAGCCCACACATCTTTGGACTGTGTGGTCCAAAGATGGTCTTGCCCTTCACTCTGGAATCTCGATAGCAAAAGATTTTATTTTATTTTGCCCAAATGATTTATAAAGCTGGTGCACCCTTGTCACCACACTGCATACTTTCTTGCAAAGTCAATCATGGCCACACTATCCTTCATGAGACTGCGCATATCTCTTCCATTTCTTTCCAATTTTCTTAGATTTCACTGTTTCACTCCACCACAGCCACCTGTTATGGGCTGCCAACACTCCAGGATTGCCTTGTAATCTCCAAGATTTAGAATAGAACAGAATCCCTACAGTCAGGAGGCCATTTGTCCCATCGAGTCTGCACCGACAACAATCCCACCCAGGCCCTACCCCTGTAACCCCATGTATTTACCCTGCTAGTCCCCCTGACACGAAAGGACAATTTAGCATGGCCAATCAGCCTAACCTTTGGACTGTGGCAGGAAACCGGAACATCTGGAGGAAACACGGGGAGAACGTGCAAACTCCACAGACAGTAACCCAAGGGTGGAATTGAACCCGGGTCCCTGGTGCCGTGAGGCAGCAGTGCTAACCACTGTGCCACTCATCATTAAGACTAATTTCTGGGAAACTATGATGAGCAAACCCAGGAGAAAAATCATAGGACTGATAAAAAAAAATGTTTTTAAAATTGTTTGGTTATTAATAATAAAAATGTGAGCTGAGGGGGGGAATAAAGGGGATGTTTAACAGTCAAAAATCATCCAATCAGTAATAGTCTATTTGCTTTCCGATTGGTTTGGGATGTCAGCATGGGCTTGTGGGGTGCCAGTGGATAGTTGACACTAGATAGAGTTAGCAACTTTACCAACTCCCTTTTGTAGACATTTTCCCCTTTGATTATTACAATTAGAGTCATAGAATAGAATCATAGATCTCTAGAGTGCAGAAAGAGGCCATTCAGCCCATCGAGTCTGCACTGACAACAATCCCACCCAGGCCCTAACCCTGTAACCCCATGTATTTACCCTGCTAGTCCCCCTGACATTAAGGGACAATTTACTATAGCCAATCAACCTGTACGTTTTCGGACTGAGAGGAAACCGGAGCACCCGGAGGAAACTCACGCAGACACGGGGAGAACGTGCAAACTCTACACAGTCACCCAAGGCTGGAATTGAACCTGGGTCCCTGACGCTGTGAGGCAGTGGCACTAACCTCCGTGCCACCCTCCACCACTGGTCCGTGCCTACTCACCCATCCCTCCTTTACAATAACGCAGCCCTGATATGAAGAGATTATACATAAAGAGAAGCTATTTTCCTCGAGCAACCTAAATGACCCACATCAGACATGTTACATTCACAGCATTCCAGTTCTGAAAAACAAACATGAAGTAGATTGTGAAAATTACCCCAATTTCTTTTTTTTGCAAGAATATAAAATAAATAAGGGACCATCCGAAAACAATGTGGCTGAAATTGAGAGTTCAGTATCTACTTTTTGTGGTGCTATGCATTAGTATGCCCCCATGCAGTAGCACAAAAATACATTTAAAGGAAACCAGACCAACTCTAGCCATTCTGCTCACTTCACAAGGTCATACAGTAGGAGTCTTTTCCACACTACCACTCAGGAAATTACCGGTGATGCACAAGTTCATGGTTCAGTCGGGAGAAAGGGAAATCAAAAGCAAAGGTTACAACGTTTTTCCAAATTAAAACCTTCTTGTTCAGCACACCTGAATTAACGCCACCATGTCACACACTTCCACACACCAGGGCCAAATGCAACCTTCTTAAAACAGCAACAAAGAACACCTGACAGGAAGGGCTGTCATTAAATATACACCAAGTAGCTGCAAAAGGCATTTAGCAAGAAGAGCAAAACAATGAAATCTCTTAAAAATAACATCTTTTCTCAAAATGCCTCGAAGTACCCCAAGGAAATGTCTTAAAAGTCCGTAAGACGTGCTGGTTAGATGCACTGGCCTTGTTAGATTCGCCCTCAGTGTACCCGAGCAGGTGCCGCTAGGGCGAGACCGGAACTTCCCGCCTGAGGTCAAAGGAGATTTCCATTGTCAGACCCTCGCCCGCTCCAATTCCGTGGTGGGTGAGGTGATAGGGTTCCGCTCCCCGTGTCTGCGTGGGTTTCCTCCGGTGCTCCGGTTTCCTCCCGCACTCCAAAGATGTGCGGGTTAGGTGCATTGGCCATGTTAAATTGCCCCTTAGTGTTGGGGGGACTAGCAGGGTAAATACAAGGGGTTATGGGGATAGGGCCTGGGTGAGATTATAGTCGGTGCAGACTCGATGGGCCGGATGGCCTCCTTCTGCACTGTAGGATTCTATGTTTCTCCCTCAGTGTACCCGAACAGGTGCTGGTGTGTGGCGACTAGGGGATTTTCACAGCAACTTCATTGCAGTGTTAATGTAAGCCTACTTGTGACACTAATAAATAAAACTTTTTTTTAAAAACCTTAAAACTTAACAAAATACACAGGTTACCGAATGAATATTATTCTATCGCTGTATCAGCTCTTAGCTACCCTGAATGAAAATGCTCCTCAGTGAATGTCAACTTCCAGAGCACAAGTCATGACTGCTCTTATTCAGAGTCTAAGGGCCATCAATACATTGTGGAGCTTTGGGACAGGGTACAAGTGTGGAGAGGGAAGGGGGTGGGCATATGGCAGAACATGGTAAGGTTTTTTAAATAATCTAGCAGGGCTGCACCTTCATAGAATGTACTGAGACTTGCTGTTTGCAAAACCCTGTTTTCACCCAATTGCCAATCCTGTGATAGAGTAAAATGGACAGAATTAAACCCAGGGAAACATTAATAGCTTGAAATTAAGAAGATCAACACCATTCAGGACAAAGAACAGAAGAGCGTAAAGGCATAAGAAAACAGGAGCAGTTTGCCATCTCACCCCGCTAGCCTCCTCTGCTATCTGCTTGATTGGTAACCCCATCCACCATCTTAAAACAATCCATATTCACCAACAGTGTACCATGGCGACAGTGTGTACTCAATCAAGGCTGTTTTGACAGTACTGTCCAAACCTCCACTATCTGGAGGGACATGAGCTGCAAGTGCATGGGATTCCATAACCTGGAGTTCCCTCCAAGTCACACACTAACCTGAATTTGACCATTTGGTCAAAAGGCTGGAACTTCCTACCTAACAGCAGCGGGAGTGCTTTCAGCGGAATGCAATGGTCCGAGAAGGCAACTCACCATCATCTCAAGGGGAAACTCGCAATGGGCAATAAAAGCTGGTCTTCCATGATCCTTCTTAAAAAGCTTTGATAGGTAACGAACTATACAACATGGCCTAAAATAAATAATAATAGATAACATGCCACACAAATCACTTTTCCGTCAGCCTGGGCTCCAGCATCTCTATTCGTCTTCTTGCTCCCAATTCCCAAAAAAAAACCAGGGAATCCACTTTGTCACTTTCAACTCCAGCCTCGTGCACAGTTCCATCCATACGTCAACACTTGTGATTCCAAAGAAGTGCTAAATTGCCCACAGTGGCACAGTGGTTAGCAGCGCCAGGGACCTGGGTTCGATTCCCAGCTTGGGCCACTGTCTGTACGGAGTCTGCACATTCTCCCCCGTGTCTGCGTGGATTTCCTCCGGGTGCTCCGGTTTCTTCCCACGGCTCGAAAGACGTGCTGGTTAGGGTGCATTGGTCATGCTACATTCTCCCTTAATGTACCCAAACAGGCACCGGAGTGAGGCGACTGGGGGATTTCCACAGCAACTTGCAGCGTTAATGTGAGGCTACTTGTGACACTAATAAAAAATAAACTTTAAACCTGAGTGCCAGGGGGATTAGCAGGGTAGTATTTGGGGTTACGGGGATAGGGCAATGGGTGAGATTGTTGTCGGTGCAGACTTGATGGGCCGAATGGCCTCTTTCTGCACTGTAGGGATTGTATGATTCTAACTCTGTTACATTTCTCACCTTGCTGCTTAGTTGTCTTCATCCCATTTGCCATGCAATTGCAATGCTCCCTGGTCTGTAACGCTGTTGTGAGCCACATCGTAAGAGCTTTTTTTTAAAAAAGCGAGGCAGCAATTAAAATTTGATGACTAGGTTCAACAACTTGGACAATCAAAAGCCATTCCTTTTATCTCTCCTCTCCCGAATGACAAATCCCTTTAATTGTTAGTTGAATGCTATTTCTTACATTGTCATCTTCCCTGGAAGCAAACTGATGTAATGGCAAGGAGAAAAAAACATACTTTTTGAGAATTGAAAATTAAACTGACTCAAGGTTAAAAAGAGAGAGGGAAGATTTTAAACAAAAAGAGAAAAGTGAGGAACAAAAGGAAAAGAGAGCGAACAGATATATGGGCGCACAATCAAAAGTGAATGAAGAGAGGCAGGTATCTTGAGCAGATTGTTTTTAGCTCACTAACGCAAGTGTGCAGATTTCCCCGGGGCTGTTGCAGCCGTACGAGTTCAGGCTTGCTGCATTCCAAGATTAATCATCTCGGTTTGATTCTCAGCCCCTCTCTTGTCTACTCCGCTGCTTGCTTACTGTCAGTTACCAGACAGCACCTGGGCCAGACCCACCTCATGGGCCACAAACTGCCTTGGCAGGAGGGAATTACTAACTACCCCAGAGGGTTAGGGAATTTTGCAGGAGTCACGTGAAGGGTTGGAGAGCGTGTCTCTTGCAACTGACAAAAAGTCTGCACCTTGAGGGAAGTTGGTTGTTTGATACGAAGGAATTAATCCTTTTGTGCTTTTACAAGTTCATATTTCAAAGCATCTGTCATTGAAGTTAGCAAAGATCAGGCACTGTTCCAGAGACGGGGCAGTGAGCACTGTCAGTAGCTTGTTAGAACAAGTAAAATGGACATAACAAAATTAATTTTCTTTTAATCATCTTTATTTTCCTCTTCTCATTTGAAGATGGCGACTTGCAATGGAATACGATTCCAAGAGTTCTGCTCACCCTCTTGTATTGAACCTAGTGGCCATTCTTCCATCTGAACTTAAAGAGTCTGAATCAGTAAACTAGCTAACTGGGGGGGGGGGGGGAGGGGGGGGGGAGGAGAGGTGTGTGCGGCATGCAGCTGAACAGAAGTAGCAGGCCTCAAACAGATAACACTGGCCAGAATTTTACCATCTCGCCCGCCACGGGAATCGGAGCGGGCGAGGGGGCAGACCATGGGAAAGGTCCGTTGACCTCGGGCGGGATTTTACGGTTTCGGGACGAGCGAGGCCGTAAATTCCCGCCCACTGTCTTATTATCAGAGCTTTCTAGACAGTACTAAGATAGTAAGAACCCCGGAAGATTTTTCTTCTAACTCAGAATGTTGAGGCAGCCAATTGCATCCCAACCATCAACATGAACAGCTGAAAAAGCCAGGGGTCGAATCATCGAGCGCGTCCGAAAGGTAGACTGAGACTTCAGAGAATCCCTACAGTGCAGACAGAGGCCATTCGGCCCATAGAGTCTGCACCGACCACAACCCCACCCAGGCCCTATTCCCGTAACCCCACATATTTACCCTGCTGATCCCCCTGACACTAGGGTCAACTTAGCACAGCCAATCAACCTAACCTGCACATTTTTGGACTGTGGGAGGAAATGGGACCACCCGGAGGAAACCCACGCAGACATGGGGAGAATGTGCAAACTCACACAGACAGTCACCCGAGCCGGAATTAAACCCAGGTCCCTGGCACTGTGAGGGCAGCAGTGCTAACCACTGTGCCACCCGACTTGTGTTTAGATATCTTGAGGAACCAGATGAGCGTCCATAAGATTATCAATTCTAAATTCTATCCTATGACAAATCATGTATTTGCTCATTTGAAAAATTCTGCAGATTACACAGAAGCATCTGTGTGTCTGTGGATCATTTAGATACAATTTTTAAAAAGGAGGTTGCTGGCAAAACTGGTGCTGTATGCAAAACTGATTCCAGTTTGAAGGGCGTATTGATATAGTCAATAGTTATGTCATCAGAAATCACTAGTTAAACAAACAACTCATCAAGGGTATGCAGGTTGGGTGAATTGGCCATGCTAAATTGCCCCTTAGTTTCTCAAGATGTGGAGATTAGATGCATGGGGTCAAGGGGTAGGGTACGGTGGTGGGCCTGGGTAATATACTCTGTCAGAGAGTCGGTGCAGACTTGATGGGCCTCCTTCTGCACTGTAGGGATTCTATGAAGTAGATGAACCATGCTGGCCAGACACAGCACAGCCTCCAGTCTCCACTGAGTTAATTAATTCGGGTTACGGTAGAGACATTACAATTAGTCTCAGTGCTGCTTTACTAGGAAAGGGGGAAATTAACTGGGGTTGGTGCTTCGGAGCAGTAGCCAGTAACTTTGAGCTGAATGTGTGCTTTTCTGTAACGACACCTCCCCACCACCTACCCCCAAGTAACTTGCTGCCAAAAACCACACAATGGATAATGGTCACTATTTTGGTCTTGGACTGAGGATTGCCATGAATTGGTCCTCAGGACTCATCTACATGTTCAGGGCAAGCTGCTTCATCTCCATAGGTAGCTTGACCCGAAAGAAAAATCAATTTTAGGCTCTCCATCTTCAGTTGCTGTCTGGATATATCCCAGAAGGGGCTCTGGCCGAACAACAGCTTGGAGTCAGCTGGTGATTGTAAGGACTAAGAATAAAAGACATGGCTGCAGGAGTAGGTCATGTGATCCCCCAACCCTGCTTCACCATTCAATAAGATCATGGCCAATCTTCTATATCAAATCCATGTTCCTGTCCTATCCCTATATCCCCATGATTCCCTTAGTATCCAAGAATTTATCAATCTCAATCTTGAATATACCCAAATGAAAATTCCAAAGATTCACAACCCTCAAAGTGACAATGTTTCTCCTTATCTCAGTCCTAAATGGCTGACCCCTTTATCCTGACACTATGACCCTTAGTTTTAGACTCCCCAGCCTGGGAAAACAGACTCTCAGCATCTACCAGTCAAACACTAAGGCTGGAATGATTCGGCCGTTCACGCCAGTGGGATTTTCCCATCCCGCTGCAGTGAACGGAGATTTGGCTGGGCGCCAAACTCTCCGACCTCGCTGCAGTGGGAGCGTGGCGTGATCGGCCAGTAAGATCGTGCCTTAAGAATTTTATATAACTTCAATGCCACCACCTCACATTTATCTAAACTTCAAAGAATATACACCCATTTTACTCAACTCAAATGATGATGGGGGAGCACTTCGGAGCTTTCTGACTCCACAGAAAATGCTTTGACTTTAAATTCTTTCTAAAATTAAAATTCACCATTAGTTAGCAGCTGCGGGAGCAACTGAAACAGACGTACACATTTAGCAGTGGAATCAATGCTTGTCTAGACTAGGCGCAAGGTGCTCACTGCTAACGAGATACTTGAACTTTCTACTTGTTCTTTGCCTGAAAAATGGGTGCAACACAAGTTATTTTCTAATCCAAACGTCTATACTGTCTAAATCTTTCAGGAGAGGGAAAGAGAAATTGGTAAAATCACAGATAAACTGCCAGAAGAAGAGCAACATTTTCTGTAACCACTTTTTAAAAAGATGGTCACCAGTTACTTTGAGAAAATGATGTATATGGCTTGGCTGCCTGAAGAATGTTACAAGGCAACTTTGAAGGAGAGAGGCTGACTTAACCCAACTTGAGTAGCTTCTCAAAATATCTGGAATGCAGGAGGTGCATATTCCAGCCTGAATTATCCTTTCTAAGTTAAATATAGGTAAATTACGGCCTGTCGCCTCTCGGATTACATCAAAGCATAATATTCAGTGGGTGTGTGAAATCTTCACAATATGCCCTTTTAAACGGTGGAAAAGGAACCAATTACAGATTCCACCAAACCAAATGCGGGCTGTGGGTGGGGAGAGTACTCAGTGTATAACGTTAGGGTGACACACTGGTGATTATGGATGGTGGGGACAATTTAAGATGAGAATATCACAGAAGCAACACACTACACAACGTATATTGCACTTTTCCTATACGCTAAATAAGTTTAGCAACACTGGCTACAATTTGGGAATGGAGGGTGTTTCTTTGGCTGTTTCGGAAGTTTGCCTTTGCCCACGTTTGGGTGCTAAATGGCCCCTTAGTGTCAAGGGGACTAACAGGGTAAATACGTGGGGTTACAGGATAAGGTCTGGGTGGGATTACGAGATAGGGGCCTGGGTGGGATTGTTGCTGGTGCAGGCTCGGTGGGCCGAATGGCCTCCTTCTGTACTGTAGGGATTCTATGTAAGATGTCAGAGCAGACAGGTTCCTATAACTTGAAATAAAGTTGCTATTGCACCATGTGATTTGAAGTGCATTCACCTTTTGGGATTGATGTACTTGGATCAACAACCCATATGAAATACATTACACAGGTGTAACATAGATGGAGGGGATTAATCTATGTTGCAAAGCTGGCGAATGTATCACAACCTCGAACACCCCCCCCCCCCCCGCCACCAAACGTTTTCACAACACTCGGCAAGTATTCAAACTGTAATTACCAACTTTTCTTTCCCACTACCATTATCGTTTCAAGAGGGACAAAGTCTGCATATCTGAGCTGCTTTAACGAATGAATAGTGCGGAAATCGATCCCAGGCAAATTATAGCAAAGGACACAAACACCAGGCAACACAGGAGAACACAGAAGGAATCACATGGAATTTTTCACCCAGCGGATAATGACATTATTGAATAAGTTACCAGGGAAGGCCGTTGCAGTAGATAACGTGGACAGTTAGACAAGTTCTGGGGAGAAAAGGGATTGACAAATAAAGTGAGGTGGCAGGTAGATGGGATTGATCTGAGAAAAGGACCCGATTACTTTTCCCATTTCATAACGTGGTTATCCGAGAGGAGGGTACTGTAATACTCCACCTTTAGATTGAGAGAGATATGTCTATAAAGTATTAAAGCATCAAATTACTTTCAGCTACGTTAAGACTTAGCAACATTTTTAAAGCTTACGGAATATTGTTTCAGAAAACTCTTGCCAAACTGTGACGTACACAGAGTACAACACCAATAGATTTGCTAAAGTTATTCACCATCTTCTCCCCCACTTTTTGTAAACCTGTAATTTTACAAAAAATCCACGTCTTTGAACCCAGCAACAAAACAAAGGATAGTACTGTATGGAAACCCAGACTCTGGTCAGCCTCTTGCACCTTCCAAACCGATATTGAATATCCCCCAGCACACAATGGACTGCTGGCAGCAGAAAGAAAGTATTGAATACAATATGAAACCGTAGACAAGGACCCCATAAATACTACTTGGGACGCTTCAAAAAGTGGCATTTTATAGTGCCAGATGTCCTGGCAACACAGTTAGTAAAAATGAAGTGTACCGGAACCGTACAAACCAAGAAGGTCTCAGGTTCCACTGCCAGTTTGTGCTGAACTTGTTCATCTCAGCCTGGATCGCAGTGTGGATTCTATAGCCGGCCTCAGCATTTCTAGATTAGGGACAGGTCATCTGGCTGAGGCTACCATTCCTGTACCCTAAACCTGGTACAAAAACAGAAAATGCTGGAAAATCTCAGCAGGTCTGACAGCATCTGTAGAAAGAGAGAATAGAGCCAACGATTCGAGTCTGGATGACCCTTCATGACGAAGGTACATATGTGGGGCCACGGCGATAGGGCCAGGGTGGGATTGTTGTCGGTGCAGACTCGATGGGCTGAATGACCTCCTTTTGCACTGTAGGAATTCTACGACTCTATGATCTGGGGCGGCACGGTGGCACAGTGGTTAGCACTGCTGCCTCGCAGCAAGTATTCTGTAACTTGATTATGTGTCTCTGTGCCCTGTTTGAGAGCACATTTCCACTCCATCTGACGAAGGAGCAGCGCTCCGAAAGCTCATGGTATTTGCTACCAAATAAACCTGTTGGACTTTAACCTGGTGTTGTTAAAACTCTTACTGGCCTCACATCGCCAGGGACCCGGGTTCGATTCCCAGCTTGGGTCACCGTCTGTGCGGAGTCTGCACGTTCTCCCCGTGTCTGTGTGGGTTTCCTCCGGGTGCTCCGGTTTCCTCCCACAGTCTGGAAGATGTGCTGGTTAGGTGCATTGGCCATGCTAAATTCTCTCTGTGTACCCGAACAGGTGCCGGAGTGTGGCGACTAGGGGATTTTCACAGTAACTTCATTGCAGTGTTAATGTAAGCCTTACTTGTGACTAATAAACTTTTTTTTAAAACTTTAAATTTTGATGGGCCGAGTGGCCTCCTTCTGCACTGTAGGGATTCTGTGATTCTAAGTCTTATCGAACTCGAAACGTTAACTCCGTTCTTTCTCTCCACAGATTCTGCCAGACCTGCTGAGTTTTTTTCCAGCATTTTGTTTTCATCTGACTCCCTTGTACCTACATCTTTGACGTTCATCAGGAACAAGAACCCCAGTCGATTTCTGGGGTGAAATGTGTTCTTTTTAAAAAAAACAAACTACCCAGATAGCTGAACGCCCTGTGAAATGTTCCCTGAGACAGTGCACTCACCTGGTGTCAGTCAGCACTACTGCATACAGCACGTACAGCAGTGCTAAAATACATGCTCTGTTGTTTGGGCTGTTCTGATAGTTAACCGTTTCCAAATACCTACCAGCGAACACAACCCAGAGCATTTAACCGCCTTGCCAACAGTACACAATCTAAAAAACAGCATTTTCAACAGATTATCCCGGGTTACAAGTTTTGTTTGGCATATTATGGGCAGAAAGGGACTTCGTCCAATCTCTTAATTTTAGTTCCCTCTCGCTGCAGGACTTTAAAGGGAAGCAGAGAAGACAAATCATTTACACTTCAATTGACAGATTTCAGATTAGAGGCTGTACTGAAATACTCAGACACAGGGGAGGGGGGTAGGGTAGGAATCTGGATCCCAAGGATCAGCAGTCCGATTCAAAGTTCGCAACAGCATTCTCTTTCCAATGCAACTGCACAAACAATCCTTCCGTTTCCCTCTTACTTTCTTACCTTTTCTTGTAGCCCAGTGCCTTCCCTACAGCCTGTAGGACCATTCTGCACTGCTCCAGGGCCCCCCTGTTATTTCACTCAACTGCCAGATTGGAGGAAACGCACACAAAAAAAGCCCACCCGGCACAATAGCATGTGCAAAGTGTTCCCCCCCCCCCTCTCTGTAACACAGCAAGCTCAAACCACTCTGCAAACTAGTTTGACTGCATTTGATGTGCTTATACGACTGGCTCCCAAAGAGGACCCAATCGGAGCGCAGGCTGTGGCTGCTGCCACGACAACACAAAGCAAAGACCTTAGGGAGCGTCTGTAAATTGAACCCAACACAAAGAAGTCATCCTTGTCTCCGAAGGGACTTTGTGCAAAGAGAGTGAGCCAATATAGTGCCATTAATTGTGTCACAGAAACACTCCTCTCTCTGGTTATAACATTCAGCGCTGTCCACTCGAAATATGGAACATATTTGGTTCTAAAGTATGAATGAGAACAAAAATTCCACCCAAGCCATTATATTATAATGTTACACTTCACAATTTATTATTATTAATCATTTGCTCAAATTTCTCCCACCACGGTAAGGGGCAATAGATTTCTCCCAGCAGTAGTTTATCCTATACAACTCAACAGGGCAGTCTATGATTGCTTGATGGGTGCTAACACCATGGCTGTGTGAAAACTTGATGCACTAACTATTATGCTTTACTGAAACTCTAATAACATGACTAAAACCAGGTTTTAAAACCAATGTTGTGTAACTCAAATAATGATCTACTGTGAATCCACAAGAAATCTTCCTTGCTCATTCAAAGCGACACAGCCAATCCCCACACTGACAAGTTACACAGGGACAGAACCCTGTTAGGTAGAAAGCTCTTTACCCAGAAAAGAGTGTGCCTGTGAAACAAGTTGCCAAGTTCTTTCAAGCAAAAACTGGTCCTGTTTCTGATAATGGACAGAGTACCAGGCTACTAGTCTGGGACTAGTCTTGTTTGCCCAAAAGAGGCTGGAAGAATTGCTCTGCTTTCCCCCATCTAATTGGCCAGGGTTCTTAATCTGTTTTTCTCCTCAGTCTCCCAGATGATGTTATTATTCAGGAAAGGGTAGGGAATGTATGCAGTAAGCGCCACAATTAGATGGAAGCAAAATACTGCGGATGCTGGAGTGTGAAACAAAAACAGAAAATGCCGGAAGATCTCAGCAGGTCTGACAGCATCTGTGGAGAGAGAATAGAGCCAACGTTTTGAGTCAGTTGAAACATTGCTGGAATCTTATCGCACTGTCCGCCACATGAATCGGAGTGGGCGAGCGGCAGACCATGGGAAGGTCTGTTGACCTTGGGCAGGAATTTATGGTATTGGGACGAGCAAGACTGTAAAATCCCATCCATTGGCTCTATTCTCTCTCCACAAATGTTGTCAGACCTGCTGAGATTTTCCAGTATTTTCTGTTTTTGTCGCATTTGGCTGGGCTGTTATGGTGTTCTTGTCTGTTTTTAAATTTATTTATTAGTGTCACAAGTAGGCTTACATTAACACTGCACTGAAGTTAATGTGAAAATCCCCTAGTTGCCACACTCCGGCCCCTTCACATATGTAAGTATAGTGTTCAACTCATCTCCGAGAGAACCTCTGCGCATCCTTTGCAGAAAAGCTGACAATTCATTACATTCACTCTCCACCAGTGGCAGCAGGCAAGGGGATGCTAGTAAGAGGCAGGGCTTTCCAAATATTCACACGGGCGGCGCAGTGGCTGGCTCTGCTGCCTCACAGCGCCAGGGACCCGGGTTCAATTCCGGCCTTGGTCTGTGTGGAGTTTGTACATTCTCCCCGTGTCTGCGTGGGTTTCCTCTGGGTGCTCCGGTTTCCTCCCGCAGTCCAACGATGTGCGGTTTAAGTTGATTGGCCATGATAAATTGGCCCTAGTGTCAGGGGATTAGCAGGGTAAATACGTGGGGTTATGGGAATAGGGCCCGAGTGAGATTGTGCAGTGTCGATGGGCCGAATGGCCTCCTTCTGCACCGTCGGGATTCTATTCTATGAAATAAAAACACTCTCTTCATTATGATGTGGAGATGTCGGCATTGGATTAGGGTGGGCACAGTACGAAGTCTCACAACACCAGGTTAAAGTGCAATAGGTTTATTTGGTATCACAAGCTTTCATAGAAATCATAGAAACCCTACAGTGCAGAAGGAGGCCATTCGGCCCATCGAGTCTGCACCGACCACAATCCCACCCAGGCCCTACCCCCACATATTTACCCGCTCAACCCTCTAACCTGCGCATCCCAGGATTCTAAGGGGCAATTTTTAACCTGGCCAATCAACCTAACCCGCACATCTTTGGACTGTGGGAGGAAACCGGAGCACCCGGAGGAAACCCACGCAGACACGAGGAGAATGTGCAAACTCCACACAGACAGTGACCCGAGCCGGGAATCGAACCCAGGACCCTGGAGCTGTGAAGCAGCAGTGCTAACCACTGTGCTACCGTGCCGCCCTTGTGACACTTTCGGAGCGCTGCTCCTTCATCAGGTGACTTTTCCTGACAGAAGGTGATGGGAGAGAATGTCCGGGGTGCATGGGGTCCTTGATTATGCTGGCTGCTTTGCCGAGGCAGTGGAAAGTATAGACAGAGTCAATGGATGGGAGGCTGGTTTGCGTGATGGATTAGGCTACATTCACGACCTTTTGTAGTTCCTTACGGTCTTGGGCAAGCAGGAGCCATACCAAGCTGTGATACAACCAGAAAGAAAGAAGAAGAGAAAGAGCGTCCTGTGTTTATCAATGATTTTGATACAAGCCCAGTGAGGATATCACTGTAGAGGCCCCCAAAATAAAGAGGTGCAGTTCATTCATTAGATTTGAGGATAAGGGAAAGGGGAATGAAATGGGCTAAACAAAAAGCAGCTGGAATTCAATGCCTGCAAATGTGAGATGATGCATTTTGTGAAAAGGAAGAGCGGTAATTACGCTTGGTGATGAAGAAGAGCAGAGGGATGTAGGGGATACGGTTTTATAGGACAGTAAAAGCAGCAAAGGCTATTAAAAGCTAATGGAATTCTGGACCTCATCACAAGCGGGAAAGAACATAAAAGTCAAAAGGTAATGATCAGCTCACATAAAACCTTAACAAGACCCCAGTTAAAAGTCTGCATGCAGTATTGGACTGCACACTCACAGTAAGGATATTTATAGAAAGAGTACAACATAGGTTGGATTTCCAGCTGTATGAAGAAATAAAAATGCGAAGACTGGAAAAGTTGGGGCTTATTACGTTTAGAATAAAGGAATGATTTGATAGTCTATTAGTGTCACAAGTGGGCCAAATGGCCACCTTCTGCACTGTAGGGATTCTACGGGCGGCACGGTAGCACAGTGGTTAGCACTGCTGCTTCACAGCTCCAGGGTCCCAGGTTCGATTCCCGGCTCGGGTCACTGTCTGTGTGGAGTTTGCACATTCTCCTCGTGTCTGCGTGGGTTTCCTCCGGGTGCTCTGGTTTCCTCCCACAGTCCAAAGATGTGCGGGTTAGGTTGATTGGCCAGGTTAAAAAAAATTGCCCCTTAGAGTCCTGAGATGCATAGGTTAGAGGGATTAGTGGGTAAATATGTGGGGGTAGGGCCTGGGTGGGATTGTGGTCGGTGCAGACTCGATGGGCCGAATGGCCTCCTTCTGCACTGTAGGGTTTCTATGATTTCTATGATACTGGAAGGACAAAGTGGTCTACATAGAGACAATATGAGAGTGAGAAAATTGTCACCGGCAAGCCTTGTGTATCACATTGCTTAATTTCAGTAAATTGAAAGTATGAATTTTCCTTTGCTGACAAGTTGATATGGAAAGCTAAAGTCAAGATGGTGAGATTCACAGATAACAACATTTCAGTGTAAGGATTCCAACAAGTAACTGAAGAAACTTGCAGAGAGGTCCACAAGTTAGTGAGATCTTGTGACCTATCTGGTATTGAAGACTGGTTAACCAATCAATCGAATACAATCGGTCAGCTCAGTTGGCTGGACAGCTGGTTCGTAATGCGGAGCAACACCAACAGTGTGGGTTCAATTCCCGTATTGACCTTCTCAATCTTGCCCCTCACCTAAGGTGTGGCGACCCTCAGGTTAAAAATGTTTATTTATTAGTGTCACAAGTAGGTTTACATTCACACTGCAATGAAGCTACTGTGAAAATCCCCTAATGGCCACACTCCGGCATCTGTTCGGATAGACTAAGGGAGAATTTAGCATGGCTGATGCACCTAACCAGCACGTCTTTGGACTACGGGAGGAAACCGGAACACCCCGAGGAAAGCTACGCAGACACAGGGAGAACGTGCAAACTCCACACAGACAGTGACCCCAAGCCGAGAATCGAACCCGGGTCCCTAACGCTGTGAAGCAGCAGCGCTAACCCACTGTGCCACCCTCACCACCAGTCGCACCCTCACAGGAACAACAGCTCCTATCTGTTAAAACGCAGAGCAGTTTGCATCAGTATCTTTTATTTTTCAGAGAGACAGTTAACATACTATTTCCCATATTCTATGGCTATCTAACGAGCCACTCCTGTTGTCTTTAAGAGCTGAGAATTTTGTGAAGAAGCAGAATGCCCTGGTCGCTAGTAGATAGTTAATGTTTGAAATCCAGCCAAAACAATTTGCACGAGACTAGATCCTCGATTACAGACTGAAAACTTTAGACCCAACAATGATTGCACAAACTCTGGGCATGTCAGGGCTTCACATAAACATGCTACCTGAAAAAAAAGTGCTGGACATTTTTCTGAAGGACATTGCTTACAAGATAGAGATTTAAAAAAACAGATTCAGAAACCACAAAGGCATAGGACATTCAGCAAAATCTGGCATGGAAAAAGTGATTGCAAATCTGAAATGAGCCAACAATTTTTAAAAAATTGTTTATTTCTCTTCCCAGATCACCTCTGATTTGATTTGTCACATGCATCGGATACAATGAAAAGTATTGTTTCTTGCACACTATACAGACAAAGCATACCGTTCATAGAGTTATCAGGGGAGAAGGAAAGGAGAGGATGCAGAATGTAGTGTTACAGTCATAGCTAGGCTGCAGGGAAAGATCAACTTAGTGCAAGGTCAGTCCATTCAAAAGTCTGACAGCAGCAGGGAAGAAGCTGTTCTTGAGTTGGTTGGTACGTGAACTCAGACTTTGGTATCTTTTTCCTGACGGAAGAAGGTGGAAGAGAGAATGTCTGGGGTGCGTGGGGTCCTTGATTATGCTGGCTGCTTTGCCGAGGCAGCAGAAAGTGTAGACGGGTGTCAACGATGGGAGACTGGTCTGCGTGATGGACTGGGCTACGTTCATGACTCTTTGTAGATTTTTTGCAGTCTTGGGCAGAGCAGGAAACATACTAAGCTGTGATACAACCGGAAAGGATATTTTCTGTGGTGCATCAGTAAAAATTGGTGAGCGTCGTAGCGGACATGCTGAATTTCCTTAGCCTCCCGAGAAAGAGGCGGCGTTGGTGGGATTTCTTAGCTATAGCGTCAGTGTGGAGGGACCAGGACAAGTTGTTGGTGATCCGGACACCGAGGAACTTGAAGCTCTCGCCCCTTTCCACTTCATTACCAATGATGTAGACAGGGGCATGTTCTTCTTTATACTTCCTTAAGTCGATGACAAAATCCTTTGCTTTGTTGACATTGAGGGAGAGATTATTGTTGCCGCACCAGTTCACCAGATTCTCTATCTCATTCCTGTACTCTGTCTCATCATTGTTTGAGATCCGACCCATTGCGGTGGTGTCAGCAAACTTGAAAATGGGGGGAGGGGGAGGGGGGGGGGGGGAATGGATGGGACAGAAGTAAGATTTAGAAAAGGAGAAGCAAAGGGGGAGAAAAGGTAAGGGAAGGGGGGTAAAGTAGGGGAAAAGAGTGGGAAGGAAAATGAAGAAAGACAATTAAGAAATAATAGATAGGGAACAGTAAAAAATTAAATAAAATAGAATGAAAACAAAGGGGTCGAGGTGGGGTCGAGCAAATCATCTGAAGTTGTTGAATTCGATGTTGAGACTGGAAGGTTGTAAAGTGCCGAGCCGGAAGATGAGATGCTGTTCCTCCAGTTTGCGTTGAGCTTCACTGGAGCATTGCAGCAGGCCAAGGACAGACACGTGGGCATGGGAACAGGATTGTGTGTTACAGTGGCAAGCAACGGGAAGGTCAGAGTCCTGATTGCGCACAGACCGAAGGTGCTCAGCAAGGTGATCACCCAGTCTACGCTTGGTCTCTCCGATATAGAGGAGGCCACATTGGGAGCAGCGAATGCGATACAGCAAATTGAAAGAGGTGCAAGTGAAAATGGAGTTAGAGTGGAATTTGGCCACACAGTAATAAGTGCATAAGGAGAATAGTAAGGGACTGAGGACACAGCCTGGTCCGAGCATAGAGCTTTTCTCTCCTCTTCAGTTATAACAGTATTCCAGACAAGTGTACATTTAATATGTTGAAGTCTGGGGAGATTTAGCAACAGCAACTTCACTGCACCCTGTGTGTGGGGAGATCAGATGTGGGAAAGTTGAGAGCAGCTGGGCACAATCCAAGTTAACTTCCTTCCAATCACTGGAAACAACATGCACAAGGTTGTGATTGAGATCTTTATAGATCTGATTTTTTTTATTTACTTGACCCCCAAAGCACCACATTCACATTCTCCTTGATCCATATGTCAAAAAGCATAGACAAAAACTAGTGTTTTAGCACTCAATGGTCCAATGCTCTAGCCAAACTAATCCAAACTATAATACCTGACCTTTACTGTAACAATAACATTTCCTCATTATATAAAATTGGTGATTTTTTGTTTTATATCGAGAAAGGTACAAAATAAGAGGATTCTAAAATTAACCATTAGTTTGGCAACTTTTTAAATAGTATCCTGTAGAAGTCGTGCCTTTAGAATCCCAACTTTGTTGTGAATATGGTTTTCAGAAATTAGCTCAACCGCTTAAGGGAATGTCTCCAGCTACAAACAGCTGACTTTAGCAGCATTTTCACCTTTTCCTCTGCTGAAAGTGTGAACTCTTGGTGGGGTGATTCATTTCAGATACCGGCAGAATTCTATTCAAGTGGTCATTTTAGATGGATGACAGCAGCGAGTTTTAGCTAGTATAGCATTGGTGGGTAACCTGTGGCCCGGAGCCACATGCGGCTCATCTGCGTCTGAGTGCGGCCTCACAGGACGTTATGTTGACTGCTGCCCACACACAGGATTGCCACATTCCGCAGATTTCCATCTGTGTGATTTTTTTTCCGACTGGCATGATTGAAGTGATATGCATGTAAAGTAAGGGTAAGTGAAATGAGGTGCGTGCTGATTACACACAGCATTCACTGTGAGAGCTGTGTCCTCCCTCTGTGTCCAAAGCGTAAATATTTCTTTTGCTTTTGCCAAAGTTCTTTTAATATGTGAATGATTAAGCACTTATGAAATATTCGGCGTGTCTTAAATGTGTTCAATCTTCTTCATAAAGTCATGGTTAGTCAACAAGCCCGATTTCAAGCTTGCGGCCTATTGAGATGAAGAGGAGCCACTCAAACGACCCACTCACTAGCCTAGGCTGTCTATGATTCCGGAGTTGGCTTATGAGGAGAGACTGACTGGACTGGGGCTATACTCATTGGAGTTCAGAAGAATGAGGGGAGATCTTCGAGAAACATATACGATTATGAATGGAATAGATAAGAGAAGCTGGAAGGATGTTTCCCCGACGGGTGAAACTAGAACTAGGAGGCATGGCCTCAAAATAAGGGGAGCAGATTTAGGACTGAGTTGAAGAGGAACTTCTTCACCCAAAGGGTTGTGAATCTGTGGAATTCCCTGCCCAGCGAAACAGTTGAGGCTACCTCATTGATGTTTTTAAGGCAAGGACAGATAAATTTTTGAACAGTAAAGGAATTAAGAGTAATGGTGAGTGGGCGGGTAAGTGGAGCTGAGGCCACTAAAAGATCAGCCATGATCATATTGGATGGCGGAGCAGGCTTGGGGGCCAGATGTACTACTCCTGCTCCTAGTTCTTATGTTCTTTACCAGTGCATTATTGCCAAATCCAACCTCATTGTCAGCCAACCTCCGCATATGACCCTTCTGGCAAGAGTCACTTGGATTGAGTTGATGATTCCATGTGATATGTTTTTTCCTTTCCTAGCCCAGAGGATTGATGGTAGCATTATACCTGCGGCCCGCGCTGTGCTCTGCAAATTAAGGACCCACTTGAAGCATCTTTACATGTCCACAATGGCAATAACTAAGGTCAGAATTACTGCAACTGAAGTATCAGGAGTAAAGGAAGACACAGTTTCTGTACGAGCAGTGTTGTCAAGATTAAGGGTTGGTTACAAAACTCCTTTAAATTTGAAATATTAGGCTGGAAAATAATGAATATTGGGATCGATGTGCTTGAAATTGCAACAAATGAATATTAGCAGGATAAATATGTGGGTTACGGGAATAGGGCCTGGGTGGGAGTCAGTGCAGACTCGATGGGGCGAATGGCCTCCTTCTGCACTGTAGAGATTCTCTGATTCTTCAGAGTTAACTCCTCCCACGTCTAGAAACCTACCGTAGCCTGCATAAAGTGTTTTCCCATAGGCATTGTGGTGGGACTTCAAACAGTGCAGCACAGACTGGTATTAGCACACATCCTCCCCCCAATCTTCCCAGGTGAATACTGCCTGGGTTGTGTCACTAGGAGAACCAGCAGATGCTGGTTTCGATCAGCAACACAAATGCACTGAGGGTGCAGGAGATGGCTTTTGCACAGGGAAAGCAAGATTCTCATTCTTTCATGGTATGTGGGTATCGCTGGCTAGGCCAGCATTTATTACCCATCCCCAATTGCCCTTGGGAGGATGGTGGTGAGCCACCTTCTCGAAGTGCTGCAGTCCGTGCAGCTTAGGTACACCCACGGTGCTGGGGAATGATTTTGAAGCGCATCCATTCTTTCATAATGTTTAGTCACATCAAAGATTGGCAGAGGCCACTCGACCGGAAACTGACATGTGGCACTATGGGGAACTAAAGAGAGAAAAGACAAAACGACCTGGAAGTTTTCCCAGCCCAAACTACGGTGTTCAGTCCTATGTAAGCCACCTATATCAAATACGCCCAACACTTTTCCAAATGCTACAGGTTAGTCTTTACAGAAAACAATCCCTTAATGGGTTACACAGCAGATGTAGCCTGCAATATAACCTGTCAAGAGCTTATATTTTACAGCCATATACAAAACGTGGTGGCAATGTCATGCAGTAATTACATGACTAATGGAGGCAAATCTGACCTAGGCCTTCATGACAATAAATCATAGAATCATAGAAACCCTACAGTGCAGAAGGAGGCCATTCGGCCCATCGAGTCTGCACCGACCACAATCCCACCCAGGCCCTACCCCCACATATTTACCCACTAATCCCTCTAACCTACGCATCTCAGGACTCTAAGGGGCAATTTTTAACCTGGCCAATCAACCTAACCCGCACATCTTTGGACTGTGGGAGGAAACCGGAGCACCCGGAGGAAACCCACGCAGACACGAGGAGAATGTGCAAACTCCACACAGACAGTGACCCGAGCCGGGAATCGAACCCGGGACCCTGGAGCTGTGAAGCAGCAGTGCTAACCACTGTGCTACCGTGCCGCCCTGCTATAGTGCTGACCAGGTCCAAGCCACTCATTCTTCATCCAACTTTAATGTTTGATGTGGTGCAAGCCAGTTAGAAGATATAATAAGAACAGCGCTATAAAAGGACGCTTAATCAGAAAAGAGTAATTAATTCAGTCGAAGGCCAACATTAAGAGCAACATCATAACAAAATGTGAGTTAAGCGCAAGAAAAGTGGCCCAGTGGACTTAAAAGAAATGCTTGAACCTGCTGGAAATCAGAAGTAAAAGAAAGAATTGCTAGAAATTCACAGCAGGTGGAAGATTAACATTTCCGACACATATCTTTTCCCAGCGTACATACCAATCTGACAATGTAGACTGCCTGGAACATAAACATGTCTTTTTCTCTTTTCTGTCATGAACAGGACTGCTGTGCAGTTCCAGCACGGTTTCTTTACGAGGTTCTGGAATTAGTTATTTTGCTGTTACAGGAGGATCTCACTGGGGATGGGATGGCAAAGAGGCAGCTGACGGCAAGAAGTCAGAGGACCAAAATTACATTTCTCCTCAACGCAAACTGGAGGAACAGCGTCTCAACTTCCGATTGGGCACTTTACAGCCTTCCAGACTGAACACGGAGTTCAACAACGTCAAAACATGAACTTTCCCCTCCACCTTCACCCCATTTCTATTTATTTATTTCTTCTTTTCATCTCACTCATCCCTCCTCCCCCTCCCCCCACACAACCCTTCAGAGCAATTGCCACATTCCTCTGGCAGTCCCTCAACAATCTGTACCTCTGTTCTGCTTTCACACATTCTGATCGCTTAATGGTCACTTTTAGCACCTTACACGTAGGGGCCGCACTGTGGCACAATGGTTAGTGCTGCTGCCTCACAGCGTCAGGGACTTGGGTTCGATTCCCGGCTTGGGTCATTGCCTGTGTGGAGTTTGCACGTTCTCCCCGTAGGTTTCCTCCAGGTGCTCCGGTTTCCTCCTACAGTCCAAAGATCTGTGGGTTAAGTGGATTGGCCATGCTAAATTGCCCCTTTGTGTCAGGGGTACCAGCTAGGGTAAATGCATGGGGTTATGGGGTGGGATGTGGTCAGTACAGACTCGATGGGCCGAATGGCCTCCTTCTGTACTGTAGGATTCTATGATTCTCAGCCTTCTTCATCATATTTACATTTCCTTTGTCCAATTACAGCATCCCCCCTCCCCCCCATAGTATAAATCTTTTCTGATTTTCTTTGCTCTGACGAAGGGTCATCCAGACCCGAAACACTGGCTCTATTCTCTCCCCACAGATGCTGTCAGATCCGCTGAGATTTTCCAGCATTTTCTGCTTTTGTTACACTTTTCTCAACAGGTTTGGAGTTTCTATTTTAGCAATCCCCCATGCTGCTGGATCACATCCATTGAATTTATCCAGGTAGGGGCAGTTTAGAGTAAATATTTAAACCAGATTTTCAAGTTGTAAAATTATTCAACGAGCTGCAACTATAACTGAATGAATAATGAGCTATTATTAGATTTTTAAAAATCTAATATTGTGAAATGGGCACAGACAGAATCATGGATATGATCCTATTTTTTTTCTACATCACTTATTTGACAGAATAGTTTTACGACAGGCCATGCCAAAGCAAACACTAACACGGAGAAGGAGATTGCTGCATGAATAGATTATAAGAACACAAAGAGGAATTGACAGTTTCCCCGAGGCCTCATGGGTAAAGACACTACCCCAAGGAGTATTGAGTCTCACAGGCCAGCAGGTACTAGCTTTGATTCGGTTCTGTGCTGTTTAAGGTTTCTTTAATGTTTGAACAAAGAACAAAGAAAATTACAGCATAGGAACAGGCCCTTCGGCCCTCCAAGCCTGCACCAACCGTGCTGCCCGACTGAACTAAAACCCCTACCCTTCCGGGGACCATATCCCTCCGTTCATGTATTTGTCAAGACGCCCCTTAAAAGTCACTATTGTATCTGCTTCCACTACCTCCCCTGGAAGAGTTTTCCAGGCACCCACCACCCTCTGTGTAAAAAACTTGCAGTAAGGAGTCTAACAACACCAGGTTAAAGTCCAACAGGTTTATTTGGTAGCAAATACCATTAGCTTTCAGAGCGCTGCTCCTTCGTCAGATGGAGTGGAAATCTGCTCTCAAACAGGGCACAGAGACACAAAATCAAGTTACAGAATACTGATTAGAATGAGAATCTCTACAACCAGCCAGTTCTGAAAGATTCAGACAATGTGAGTGGAGGGAGCATTAAGCACAGGTTAAAGAGATGTGTATTGTCTCCAGACAGGACAGCCAGTGAGATTCTGCAAGTCCAGCAGGCAAGCTGTGGGGGTTACCAAATAAACCTGTTGGACTTTAACCTGGTGTTGTTAGACTCCTTACTGTGTTTACCCTAGTCCAACGCCGGCATTTCCACATCGTAAAAAACTTGCCTCGTACATCTCCTTTAAACCTTGCCCCTCGCATCTTAAACCTGTGCCGCCTAGTAACTGACTCTTCCACCCTGGGAAAAAGCATCTGACTATCCACTGTGTCCATGCCCCTCATAAGCTTGTAGCCATGCCCCTCATAATCTTGTAGACTTCTATCAGGTCGCCCCTCAACCTCCGTTGTTCCAGTGAGAACAAACCTCTCCTCATAGCTAATGCCCTCCAAACCAGGCAGTTTGCTGAGAGTCTTTGGTAGAACAGCACTCCTGTCAGAGGCCCATCATTCCTTTTGCACTGCTACTTCTCCCAACAGTGCTACAGGGAGTCAGCAGAGCTTAACAACACTACATGGCTGGTAACACTGCCTATGTCTCTCTGGAAAGGTCGCAGTTTGTTGGGTGTGGAAGGAACAAGGCCTGCGAGGAAAGCATTGGATAAATTAAGTTGGAAAGCGATAAAGGGCCTGGTGAGCGACAGAGCCTCCCGATTCCTAACATTAAGAGTGATCTAGCCCCACCGTTATGAACAGCAGTCCAACGAAAGTTTGCAACGCATGGAAAACGAGGTCACTGCTGCCATGGGAACAATAAAGTCATATTTATTTCCAATGCAGCCAATGGTAAGAGAGCAACCTATTTCCATCAGGTGCACTCTTCTTCAGCTAAGCTGAACTGAACAGCATTTGAGATGTTACAATTCAAATCATTTATGGGCAGAGAAGTAAGTCACCGGGTAAATAAAACAAGATGGGCATGTTCTTTTTTCATGATGTCTGCAAGGTGGAGTAAAAAAAAAAGGTGGAGACACAACGAAAGCAGAAGATAAAACCGTGCTGCGGACTAAAAAAGAAAATGATCTAATTAAAACAAACTGCAACGCAACAAGCCTGAGCAGGCTCGGTAATGTAAAACAAAATCCCAAGGCATTAACCCGATGAATGCCGGATTTACAAAGAAAACCAATTTTTTAAAAGTCAAGCATTTATTCAAAATACAAAGGCAGACTTTTGTGTGTTTTTTTTCCAAATTCAGGTCATCGGTCTGTAGAGTATTTGGTTATGGATTTACTGCAGAAAGCATAAGCTATGCAAACCAAATTCTGAACAGTGGCTATGCTTTTGCCCATCATTAGCAAGAAAAAAATCTTTATTTTTAACACTACTGCCAAAACTTTGTGACAACTGTTAATTTTAGGTTCCAAGATGATTATATTTTAGGACATTTTAAAAATTAATTCGTGGGACATGGGCGTCGCTGGCTGGGCCAGCATTTATTGCCCATCCCTAGTTGCCCTTGTTCAGAGAGCAGTTGAGAGTCAACCACATTGCTGTGGCTCTGGAGTCACATGTAGTAAGAAGTCTCACAACACCAGGTTAAAGCAAGTCCAACAGATTTATTTGGCAGCACTAGCTTTCGGAGTCTCAGGCTCCTTCATCAGGTGAGTGAGGACTTGTGTTCTCAAACAGGTCATATCCAGGCACAAACTCAATTTACAGGATAAAGATAATAGCCAACCATTATCCTGTAAATTGAGTTTGTGCCTGGATATGACCTGTTTGAGAACACAAGCCCTCACTCACCTGATGAAGGAGCCTGAGACTCCGAAAGCTAGTGCTGCCAAATAACCTGTTGGGCTTTAACCTGGTGTTGTGAGGCTTCTTACTGTGCTTACCCAGGTCCAACGCCGGCATCTCCACATCATAGTCACATGTAGGCCAGACCAGGTAAGGACGGCAGATTTCCCTCCCTAAAAGGACATTAGTGAACCAGATGGGTTTTTCCTGACAATGGGTTCCATGGTCATCAGTAGATTCTTAATTCCAGATTTTTTTTATTGAATTCAAATTCCACCATCTAGCGTGGTGGGATTCGAACCCGGGTCCTGAGTACATTGGCTGAGTTTCTGGATTAATCGTCTTAGCGATAATATCACCAGGCCATAACCTCCCCCTGTATCTTTTAGCTTCTAAGATTATTAAGCTTCGGCATTGTGGCTTTAAGTTTAGGTTAAATGATGGGGAGATGGTGTTGTGCAACCTGTTCTACAGTGTGCACGGGTGATTTGATTGTTAGACATCAAGGGAATACCCAGATTGTTTTACTGAGAGGAAGGTGCAAGGTATTCACACTTTGGAGACAATGGCCACAGTCTCGGAGTACTCCTGAATCTTCCAAAGTCCCAAAAGGTGTTATAATTATTGAGATGTTAAATGGTGGTGCTGTAAACTATCCATTGACTTCGATGATGAATGGGAGTTGGGATCAAAGGTAACTAATCAGCATTTCTACTTAGATACAATGCTGATGTGTTTCACATTGCCCAAGGGGGAGAGGATAGATGAAGCCATTTTATGCTGAGGATACATGTTTCCCTACAAACCCATAAATATCACAGACAAACAGCAGTCTGGTCTTTTGTAGTCTGCAGCCATCTGAGATTAAGAGAGCACGAGATAGAAATAGCCAAGCGTGCACTATAAGCAGGCGAAATAATACATAGAACATAGAACAGTACAGCACAGAACAGGCCCTTCGGCCCACGATGTTGTGCCGAGCTTTATCTGAAACCAAGATCAAGCTATCCCACTCCCTATCATCCTGGTGTGCTCCATGTGTCTATCCAATAACCGCTTAAATGTTTCTAAAGTGTCTGACTCCACTATCACTGCAGGCAGTCCATTCCACACCCCAACCACTCTCTGCGTAAAGAACCTACCTCTGATATCCGTCCTGTATCTCCCACCACGAACCCTATAGTTATGCCCCCTTGTAATAGCTCCATCCACCCGAGGAAATAGTCTTTGAACGTTCACTCTATCTATCCCCTTCATCATTTTATACACCTCTATTAAGTCTCCCCTCAGCCTCCTCCGCTCCAGAGAGAACAGTCCTAGCTTCCTCAACCTTTCCTCATATGACCTACCCTCCAAACCAGGCAGCATCCTGGTAAATCTCCTCTGCACTCTTTCCAGCGCTTCCACATCCTTCTTATAGTGAGGTGACCAGAACTGCACACAATATTCCAAATGTGGTCTCACCAAGGTCCTGTACAGTTGCAGCATAACCCCACGGCTCTTAAACTCCAACCCCCTGTTAATAAAAGCTAACACACTATAGGCCTTCTTCACAGCTCTATCCACTTGACTGGCAACCTTTAGAGATCTGTGGATATGGACCCCAAGATCTCTCTGTTCCTCCACAGTCTTCAGAACCCTACCTTTGACCCTGTAATCCACATTTAAATTTGTCCTACCAAAATGAATCACCTCACATTTATCAGGGTTAAACTCCATTTGCCATTTTTCAGCCCAGCTTTGCATCCTGTCTATGTCTCTTTGCAGCCTACAACAGCCCTCCACCTCATCCACTACTCCACCAATCTTGGTGTCATCAGCAAATTTACTGATCCACCCTTCAGTCCCCTCCTCTAAGTCATTAATAAAAATCACAAAGAGCAGAGGACCAAGCACTGATCCCTGCGGCACACCGCTAGCAACCTGCCTCCAATCCGAAAATTTTCCATCGACCACCACCCTCTGTCTTCGGTCAGACAGCCAGTTACCTATCCAATCGGCCAACTTTCCCTCTATCCCACACCTCCTCACTTTCATCATAAGCCGACCATGGGGGACCTTATCAAACGCCTTACTAAAATCCATGTATATGACATCAACTGCCCTACCTTCATCAACACACTTAGTTACCTCCTCAAAAAATTCTATCAAATTTGTGAGGCACGACTTGCCCTTCACGAATCCGTGCTGACTATCTCGGATTAATCCGCATCTTTCTAAATGGTCGTAAATCCCATCCCTAAGGACCCTTTCCATCAATTTACCAACCACCGAAGTAAGACTAACCGGTCTATAATTACCAGGGTCATTTCTATTCCCTTTCTTAAACAGAGGAACAACATTCGCCATTCTCCAGTCCTCTGGCACCATCCCCGTGGACAGCGAGGACCCAAAGATCAAAGCCAAAGGCTCTGCAATCTCATCCCTTGCCTCCCACAGAATCCTAGGATACATTTCATCAGGCCCAGGGGACTTATCGACCTTCAGTTTATTCAAAACTGCCAAGACATCCTCCCTTCGAACATCTATTTCCTCCAGCCTATTAGCCTGTAACACCTTCTCTTCCTCAAAAACATGGCCCCTCTCCTTGGTGAACACTGAAGAAAAGTATTCATTCATCACCTCGCCTATCTCTACTGACTCCATACACAAGTTCCCACTACTGTCCTTGACCGGCCCTAACCTCACCCTGGTCATTCTTTTATTCCTCACATAAGAGTAAAAAGCCTTGGGGTTTTCCTTGATCCGACCCGCCAAGGACTTCTCATGTCCCCTCCTAGCTCTCCTAAGCCCCTTTTTCAGCTCATTCCTTGCTAACTTGTAACCCTCAATCGAGCCATCTGAACCTTGTTTCCTCATCCCTACATAAGCTTCCCTCTTCCTTTTCACAAGACATTCCACCTCTTTTGTGAACCATGGTTCCCTCACTCGGCCATTTCCTCCCTGCCTGACAGGAACATACCTATCAAGGACATCCAGTATTTGTTCCTTGAAAAAGTTCCACTTTTCATTAGTTCCTTTCTCTGACAGTTTCTGTTCCCAACTTATGCCCCCTAATTCTTGCCTAATCGCATCATAATTACCCCTCCCCCAATTGTAAACCTTGCCCTGCCGTACGGCCCTATCCCTCTCCATTGCAATAACAAAAGACACCGAATTGTGGTCACTATCTCCAAATTGCTCTCCCACAACCAAATCTAACACTTGGCCCGGTTCATTTCCCAGTACCAAATCCAATGTGGCCTCACCTCTAGTCGGCCCATCCACATATTGTGTCAGGAAACCCTCCCGCACACACTGCACAAAAACTGCCCCATCCAAACTATTTGACCTACAAAGGTTCCAATCAATATTTGGAAAGTTAAAGTCCCCCATGACAACTACCCTGTGACCCCCACACATATCCATAATCTGCTTAGCAATTTCTTCCTCCACATCTCTACTACTATTTGGGGGCCTATAGTAAACTCCTAGCAACGTGACCGCTCCTTTCCTATTTCTAACTTCAGCCCATATTACCTCAGTGTGCAGATCCCCCACGAAGTGCCTTTCCGCAGCCGTTAAACTATCCTTGATTAACAATGCCACTCCTCCACCTCTTTTACCAGCTTCCCTACACTTAGTGAAACATCTATACCCCGGAACGTCCAACAACCATTCCTGTCCTTGTTCTACCCACATCTCCGTAATGGCCACAACATCGTAGTCCCAAGTACCAATCCACGCCCCAAGTTCATCTACCTTGTTCCGGATGCTCCTTGCATTGAAGTAGACACACTTCAACCCACCTTCCTGTCTACCAGTACCCACCCTTGACCCTGATACCTTCCCCAATACCTCACCACCCTCACTGACTTCTGGACTACAACTCCCTTTTCCACTCCCCTGACAAATTAGTTTAAACCCCCCTGAAGAGCCGTAACAAATTTCCCTCCGAGGATATTGGTGCCCCTCTGGTTCAGGTGCACCCCGTCCTGTTTGTACAGGTTCCACCTTCCCCAGAACGTGTTCCAATTATCCACGTATCTGAAACCCTCGCTCCTACACCATCCCTGCAACCACATATTTAACTGCACTCTCTCCCTGTTCCTCAACTCGCTATCACGTGGTACCGGCAACGTACCAGAGATGACCACATGTTTCGTCTTGGCTCTCAGCTTCCAGCCCAGCTATGGTTCTATTGTCATTACGTACCAACAGACTCAAGAATTGCTTCTTCTTTGCTGCTGTCAGACTTTTGAATGGACTTACCTCACACTAAGTTGATCTTTCTCTACACGCTAGCTATGACTGTAACACTACATTCTGCACTCTCTCGTTTCCTTCTTTATGAACGGTATGTTTTGTCTGTATAGCGTGCAAGAAACGATACTTTTCACTGTATCCCAATATATGTGACAATAATAAATCGAATCAAAAATCTTCACGCAGAACAGGTGTGGCAGCTCATACTCAGATTGAAGTGCGAGTTTGTGATGATTGAGAGAAGGCTGGAAGATTTGCCTAGCTTGGAGTTAGGGAAAGGTAGTGAAAAATAGTTCAGGGTTTGGAGGTTACCCAGCTGGGAAAGTGAAAATGAAGCAAGCCATTGGGGGCTGAGAATTTTAGACTGGTTTCTGGAGGATGAAGGGTCTGCTTAAAGGACAGTGTAACATATGACCGTATCAGGAGATTTTTGGTCAATAAGTTAAATGGGGAATTTCTTCTCTGTAGTTTAAAGTACAAGTTACCTATAAAAATAAAGTAGTGTTCGGTCAAGTGTCTTTGTGATTTATTGCAGTGAAATGGTTTAAAAAAGTGAAATCTTGACATGTCATTCTTTCAGCTATCAACTGAAAGTTTGAATTTCTCTTTAAAAGTTATCAGGGATCAGAACAAAATTGGGGGCTCTTTGGGGGATTCCAAAAACACATGCTGAGGAGAGTACATTAGGATTTTCTAAATTTTAAACGAACAAGATTTCACAGTAACGTTTGCTGTATTCACTGTAAAGTTAAAAATGGTTACGTCTATTCCAGAAGCTTTCCTCAACAGAATATTTCTTTTGCAATAGTTAACAAAGATCAATTTAAAAGCAGTGACAGAAAAGTTGGGAAATTGGGGTTAAAAGTAGGCCCTGTGACAGTAGAAATAGTTCAGGTTATTGGCTCAAGATTGGATTCGAATCACAGCTTGGGTCACTGTCCGTGTGGAGTTTACACATTCTCCCCGTGTCTGTGTGGGTTTCCTCCGGGTGCTCCGGTTTCCTCCCACAGTCCCAAAGATGTGCGGGTTAGGTGGGTTGGCCGTGCTAAATTCTCCCTCAGTGTACCCGAACAGGCGCTGGAGTGTGGCGACTCGGGGACTTTTACAGTAACTTCATTGCAGTGTTAATGCAAGACTACTTGTGACTAATAAATAAACTTTAACTTTTAACATCTGAACCTTGAGGACAGAAAATAATCTAGATAAAACGCAGCTCAAGTTAGCTAGGCTAGAAGCACAATACTGCAGATGCTGGAAATCTGAAATAAGAACGGAAAGTGCTGCAAAACGTCAGCAAGTCTGGCAGCATCTGTGGAGAGAGAAACAGATTTGATGTGGAGTCCAATACGACTCTTCTTTGGGACTTGCTGCCAGGCGTGCTGAGTTCTTGCAGCACTTTGTTTGTATTCGAGTTGGCTAGGATTCAATTACAAATGAAGCAACATGAACTTGAAAGAGAAGGAAAAGAAAAAAAAAGAAGAGGGGTGTGTATAAAACCCAGCTCAGAACCATCTTACAGCTGAGATTACAGCTCACAAGCCCAGACCTATAGCACGGTATGTTGCAGCATGGTATGTAGTAACCACAACACTTTTGAGCCACTTGCTTTCTTTTTGAAGTATTCTGCTCTTAAAAACCTGGGACCAGGATTCAAATCCAGTCCACCCCTACATTGCCTAACACAGATCCTAGCCAACATTCCGCCTCCCTGACCCAACATCCCCAAATTGTCTAATAATTGACCATTAATTTAATTCCTCTTGGTAGGATTTTGCTATGTGCAAAATGGCTGCTTTGCATTTCTGCTTTGCGTATTTCAAAAGTAGCTTGCTATCTGTAAAGAATGTGGAATTTTTACAAGAGACAATATAAATGTCAATCTTTTCCAGGGGAAAAGAGAGGTTTGTCAATCTCAACTCCAAACAGGTGGGAGGTGCACAAAACTGCCCCTGCAATTTCAGTAAGAAGTTTAACAACACCAGGTTAAAGTCCAACAGATTTATTTCACACAGCTAGGGATCTTATTCAGAAAGGAGAGCACATTGGTTGGTGTTGGTATTTACATAGAATATACAGCACAGAAAAAGTTTTTTAAAAAATAAACATAGTGCCTTCACACCCTCAGGACATCTCAAAGCACTCAACACAAATTATTTTTTAAACCATAGTGTTGCGCATTTGGCAGCCAACTTGTGCACAGCAAGGTTCCAAAAGCAGCAGAGAGATAAATGACCAGGTAAATCCACTTTCAAAAACGTTGATTCAGGGATAAATATTGCCCATTAAACCAGTATGTCGTGGGATCTTTTACAGGCTTGAACAGGAAGATCAGTGCTCGGTTTAACACTGCATCCAAAACTTGGCATCTTCCAGCAAAGGAGTACTCCCAAAGCCTAAATTAGGTCAAATCCCCACAGTGAGCTCAAGCCCATACTCTCCAACTCAGGGTTCTATACCACTGAGCCACACAGACACGCGGTTGCATTATTTGCTTACCAACAGGTTTTACATCTTGACTTAGAGGTTTTCTAACTAAACAGCTCAATGCAAAGCAGCTTCCTAGATCAGGAAAAAGTAGATAGACAAGGGTGTTTTTTTGAGGGGGAGGAACAAGTAACTGGGTTAGTCTTCACTGTAATGTTACTTTGATCAAAATTGTGGTACTTAGGGATTGGTACTGAAGAGTGTAAAGACTCTCCCCTCCAGCTCCCCATAGAAACTGAAAGCAGGAGGCCATTCGGCCCTTCGAGCCTGCTCTGCCATTCATTTCGATCATGACTGATCATCAAGTTCAATATCCTGATCCCCCCTTCCCCCCCATATCCCTTTAGCCCCAAGAGCTATATCCAATTGTTTCTTGAAATTACACAACGTTTTGGCCTCAACTATTTTCTGTGATAGTGAATTCCACACATTCACGACTCTCTGGGTGGAGAAATTTCTCCTCACCTCAGTCCTAAAAGGTTTACCCCTTATCCTCAAACTCTGAACCCTAGTTCTGGACTCCTCCCACCATCGGGAACATTCTTTCTGAATATACTCTGTCTTATCCTGTTAGAATTTTATAAGTTTCTATGCGATCCCCTCTCACTCTTCTAAACTCCAGTGAATACAATCCTAACCGACTTGGTCTCTCCTCATATGACAGACCTGCCATCCCAGGAATCAGCCTGGTAAACCTTCGCTGAACTTCCTCTGTAGCAAGGACATCCTTCCTCAGATAAGGAAATGATAAGTTTTAGAGTGTGAATGGATTAGAAACTTGAAATGAAGGAAAAGGATGAAAGGTCACTCAGGAATTATATGCCACTACTAACAAACAGCCACAGAGTACTACTGGCAATTGCTGGAATAATGCAGATCGGCGCGAGATCTCAACCAGAAAATATTGTGTGGAAATCAAAAGAATCTGGGGAAAAGTTGCGAACATTTCTCATCTCTGCCAAAATCAGAAACAATGCACGAGGTCAGATATGTTCTAAGGAGACCCATCAAAGATGCCAAAAGACAGACCAGGCCAAGCTCGAGTCCGGGGTGGAGGGCGTGCTCTCGCTGACCTCTTGTTCAAAATGGGCATAGATATGATCTATAATGACGAGACGGAGTCCAGGAAACAGATAGAGAATCTGGTGAACTGGTGCGATAATAATCATCTCTCCCCCAATGTCAACAAGATGAAGGAGATAGTCATCGACTTCAGGAAACGTAGTGGAAGACATGCCCCTGTCTACATCAATGGGGATGAAATAGAAAGGGTCGAGAGCTTCAAGTTTTTAGGTGTCCAGATCATCAACAACCTGTCCTGATCCCTCCATGCCGACGCAATAGTTATGAAAGCCCCACCAATGCCACTACTTTCTCAGAAGACTATGGAAATTTCGTATGTCCACTACGACTCTCACCAACTTTTACAGGTACACCATAGAAAGCATTCTTTCTGGTTGTATCACAGCTTGGTATGGCTCCTGCTCTGCCCAAGGCCACAAGAACTACAAAGGGTTATGAAGGAAGCCCAGAGCATCACTCAAAACAGTCTTCCATCCATTGACATTGCCTACACTTCCTGCTGCCTTGGAAAAGCGCTCAGCATAATTAAGGACCCCACACACCCCAGACATTCTCTCTTCCATCTTCTTCCGTCAGGAAAAAGATACAAATGTCTGAGGACATGTACCAACCGACTCAAGAACAACTTCTTCCCTGCTGCCATCGGACTTTTGAATGGGCCTATCTTGTATTAAGTTGATCTTTCTCTGCACCCTAGTTATGGCTGTAACACTACATTCTGCACTCTCTCGTTTCCTTCTCCATGAACGGTATGCTTTGTCTCTATAGTGCGCAAGAAACAATACTTTTCACTGTATATCAATAAACCAAATCAAAGAGTGGACCTACAATTTGCTTTCTTCCAGTTAGCTCATTTATGTTATTAAACTGCTACTTTAAAAATGAAAATGCTATTTACTTAATTCCATGGACATAATAACTGAACCATTTCAAATAGGTACCAAGATGCCTGTATGTAAAGAAAAATAACTTGCATTTATATATCACCTTTCACATCCCTAAAGGAAGACTCAAAGCACATGACAGCGAATTGAATTATTTTGAAGTGTAATCACTGTTGTCATGTTGGTGAGCAACAGCTAAGTTATACACATCAGAGATGAATGGCCAGATAATATTTTGGTGATATGAGGAAGACATATTGGCTAGGACACTGGGAGAACTCCCCTGCACGTCTTGGAATAGTGCCAGAAAGTCTTTTACATCCGCCAATGAGGACAATTAGGGCCTCAACTCAGGCGGTGCTTGTAGACAATGCTGAACTGATGTATCAGTCAAGAGACTTCCAAGAATTGAGTTCTAAACCCACTAGCTTAAAATTCAACTTAATTTTGCCATGGGCTATCTTTATTGTACTCATTGTGGAAATGGTGCCGAGAAGCAGAATCACCCACGTCATGCAATACGTATCCGTTTTCAATCCCTCCCAGGCAAGGATGACATAGAACATTACAGTGCTGTACAGGCCCTTCGGCCCTCGATGTTACATCTGGCTCAATGTGAAGTCAAACTGTCTCTATAATCTATCAATTTAGCTAAGTAGGCATAATATTGGTGAGATGTGAAGTAAAGCTCATTCTAAACCGCCACAGTAGAAATAGCACACTTCATTGGCAGCAACACTCCCAAGATGAGGTGCAATGACTCATCTTGTCAGCTTGGGTCTTGTTTGTCTCCCTTGTGGGGACCTTGAATTGGATTCAATTGGTTTTTAAATTTGGTTTTTGGGGCAAGCAAAGAATGGATTTGGGTCTGCCTGGTCAATTCTGAGCACTGGCTTTGTAACTTTAAGAATGGAGTAAAAAATTAATAATAAATAACTCCAGTTATGATTTTGAGTTTTGATGATAACATTAAACAACTCAAATCTTCTTTGGTCCTAGCTATTAAATGAATTCATCAAATTGTTGCCCTTATTGTCCAATGCCATGAAGGTTCCATATATATTGTCGTCTGTATCTTGATTGGAGGATGATGTCTATGTTGGATTGAGAGTTTCTGTCATGCGCCTTCATGTAACTGAAACTGGCCCATTCCCAATCTACAGACCTTGGAACACATGGGGCAGAATGTCCCTCGAGTCAGTGGGATCAGAATTGCAGCATTTACTTCCTTTTCTTTCCTTCTCTGCCGTCGCTCTAACCTTGTTGTGACTCAAGGTGCGACGCAGCTCAATGGACAATTTGTCACCATTCTGAGCAATTGGCCGAAAGCTCCTTCCAGCCTTCAATGTCATTGCTGCCACACTCCAAGGAGAGCTTCAGATGTCTTGGAAGCATTTTATTTGTCCTCCTCTGGAACATTGGCCAATGGAGATTTGGGAAAACAGGATCTAGTGGGGGAGACACTTTTCAGCCATTGGGACAAGAGAGAGTGTCCATTCCATCGAGTTTGTCTGTGGATATGGCTTCAAAAAGGGCATTAGCATTTATTCAATGGTCCTCCCATTGAATCGGGAGCATGAGGTGGAGACATTGCTGAAGGAATTTCTCTAGTGCTCTCATGTGTTGTTAATACACTGTCCAGATCTCTCTGTAGTACAGGGGTGGCGATGACAATAGCTCTATACACTAGGGGCAAAACTTTCTAATTTCTTTATGCCACAGTGGTGCAGCAGGGGGGGACAGGTGGGGGGGGGGGGGGGGGGGGGGGACACAGACCCCAAGGGTGGCTTTGTCTGCCATATTTTTAGCCACTCAGTGCAAAAAAGGTGAATGTCAGTCCCAGGACGTAAACACTGGTAGGGCGGGCAGCGATTTAAGTTTTTAAAAGATCAAGGGTACCCGATTTTAAAAAAACAGAAATATCCCCTGTCCACGCAACACCCCTCTCCCCCGACCATGAACTCCACCCCCCCCCCCCCCCCCCCCAAGGAGCAAGGAGCATGGAAACAGAACTACCTCTCTTGCAATGATCCCCCCGCAATAACACCCTCCGTGCCAGGGGGCAGTATTAGGATACTGCCTTGGCATATGCCCCCACCCCCCCCCCCACCCCCCCCCCGGGGTGGGGGTGGTGGGCTGTACTCACCTCTGGCGGGTTCTGCCCACCAGGTACACATTGTAGGGGATTTGTCGTGTTTCACTGTGAATGGTCAATCCAACACCGCACAGGGAGATTATCAGGCACAAAGGCCTGACAACGACATTCAAATCAATGCAAATGGGGATCCTGATTTTCATAGGCAGGATTTCCATCATGTCATTTGCAGGGATGGGGAGGGGGGGGGGGGGGGGGGGGGGTGGGGAGCGAAACGACAATCGATCAGGGGAATCCCGCTGCCCGCTGACACAAATCGCATTTGCAGCTTCTCACAAGATTTCGCATACTTGTCGCTATTTGTACCTATGGCAAATAGAGGTGCAAAATATCAGCCTGGGACTATTGCTGGCGTGGGAGGTCTTTATTGTCAGACACTCGCTGTAGTAGTTTGTAGAAGGCTGGCTGATCTGGCAGAGCTGATCCAGTGTTGGATCTCTGCGCCATTGGTTGCCCTTTGGGAGAGATGGCTGCCAAGGTAATGGGAAGTGCTCGACATATTTCAGTGTCTCTCCTTCAACATATATGACAGGTGGAATATTTGGCTGTGCAGACATGGGTTGGTATACCAGTTTTGTTTTGGCAACATTCTAGGATGGACTGGAGTGTATTATAAACAGAATTGAAGAAAGATAGGAGTAGGAGTGGGGCATTCGGCTCTTCGAGCCTGCTCAGACATTCAACATAATCATGGCTGATCCTCAATCTCAACGCCATACTCCAATACTCTTCCCACATCCCTGGAGATTGAAAGTGGCTTGCAAATCTGATGTAGAGTGGACAACGACACAGCAGTCATCCACAAGCTGTAGATCATGTATCTCTATGGTGGTCAGTTTAGTTTTGGCACTGAGGTTAAAGAGTTTTCCATCTAGGCGACAATAGGGATGGGTAATAAACACAGGCCTAGCCAACAACACCCACATCCCATAACTGAATAATAAAAAAACACCACATGGCATTGATCTTTGATGAGGTGATTAGCCAATGTCAGATAGATTGGAAATAGTATGGGGGCTGTCACACACCCTTGCTTGACCCTGGTCTGGGACGTTAATGTGCCTGTTTCAGTTCTCAACTGAAGACAGTTGCACTCATATCATCATGACACAATCACAGGATTGTGATGTAGTCTCTTGGACATCCTAATCCTTGGAGCACAATCCACAGAACCTCACGATTAGAGAGTCAAATGCTTCGGTCGGGTTGACGAATGTACTGAAGAGTTCCTGGTTTTGTTCTGGATATTCTACTTGGATTTGCCTGGGAACAAAAAGCATGTTGAAGGTTCCTCTGGCCGGTCAAAAGCCATGCTCTGCCTTTGGGAAGATTTCCGTAGCCACAGAAAGTAGATAATTCAGGATAACGCGTGCCAGGATTTTCCCTGCTATGCTCAAGTGGGAGAAACCTCAATAGTTGCATGCATGATTTATCTCCCTTCTTGAAGATTGTTACCAGAGTCACATTCCTAAAGTCGGCTGGAGGCATTGGGGGGGGGGGGAATCATTGGTGCTTCATCCATGGATTCTATCACAGGGGACTGGGAGAATGGTCTGGAGAGTAGCAGCTACCACCGAGCATTCATTCACAGTCCAGGAGTTATTGAAAATGTTCTTTGGAGCGCTGACAGATGGCATTGTCAACTGAAACACTCTCCTGTGAGCAAAGGGAATATTGTCCATTTGACGTTGGTCTATAGATGGTCCTGGCTTTCATATGACATGGTGAGCATTCTGCTAGATCTCTCGAGCTTTCTCTTAAAGTAAAAGTAAAGTTAAAGTTTATTTATTAGTCACAAGTAAGGCTTACATTAACACTGCAATGACGTTCCTGTGAAATATCCCTAGTTGCCACACTCCAGCGCCTGTTCAGGTCTAACCAGCACATCTTTCAGACTGTGGGGGGAAACTGGAGCACCCGGAGGAAACCCACGCAGACACGGGGAGAATGTGCAAACTCCACATAGACAGTGACCCAAGCTAGGAATTGAACCCAGGTCCCTGACGCTATGAGGCAGCAGTGCTAACCACTGTGCCGCCTCACTCTTCTCACTACATGTCCTTTATCTTCTGAATTTGTCTTTGGGCATCAGTCTCGAGCTGTTGGAATGATATCTCCTTGACTTTAGACCTTGGGCTTTATTGCCAGGCAGTGAGAGCTTTGCGCTTTTTTCTAATAAGTTACATACAGCATTGTTTCCAGCTAACTAGTCCTGGTGTCACTAATGCTTAAAACCAATGGGTTCTGGGCACCGTCATCTAATACAGCTGACTTTTAATCCCACTCTCCTGGAATTGAGTTGGGCGTGTGAAGGTTTTCCAGATTGGTGTTGAGCTGCACTTGAAATTCCCCTCTTCAATCAAGCTGCTTTAGGGCTGAGACATTGATCCTCTTCCTCTTGGACTTTGTAATGTGTTGGTGCCAAGTGGTTCTGCACCGTATGAACAGATCTATGATCTGTCCAACAAAGCATGGACCCCCTGCACGGGTTGAGTGATACAGACGTCACTTAGATCTTTGACCCAAACGATGACATAATCCAGGAGGTGCCAATGCTTTGATCTATGAAGCTTCCTTGTGGTTTTGCATTTTTCCTTCTGGTGGAAGAGGGTGTTTGTTTTAAGGAGGCCAGGCTGAGGAAGGACACCATTTGCATTGGTTTTCCTCATCCCACTTTTCCCCAAAAGGTGACATCAGAGTCATGACAAATCCTGATTAAAGTTCCCCAGGAGGATAATTATTGTTCTCTTTTTGGATAGATTCAACAGTAGAATTGAACTTTTCCTTAACATTGTCATCAGAGAGTCATGGGTCAGGGCATAAAGCTGATGACGATAGCATATTAGTTATGGCTAAGCTGTAGGTGAAATGTCATGAGCTTTTCATTTAGACAACCGAGGAGTTCTGGCAATGTACTCAAGATATTATTCCAGATGGCAAAACCAACTATGGACATGATAGTCCATCAGCCTTTCCTATCCGGTGGAAGGCATATTCCCGTTTGTTCCGTCAACTGCCCCTCACCCAGGAAGGTGAGTCTCACTGAGGGCAGGATATCAATTTGGAGTTTTCATAGCTGACGTGATACAATTGCTGCCTTTCTTTCCAGATGGGCACTCTTGAGATTACCCATGAGTAATCTAACATTCCAAGTTATATTTGACCATAAAACTGGTGATTCTACAGGATATAGAATCATGAAATCATACAGTGTAGAAGGAGGCCATTCGGCCCATTGAGTCTGCACCGACAACAATTCCACCCAGACCCCATCCCCACAACCCCATGTATTTACCCTAGCTAGTCCCTCTGATACCAAGGGCAATTTAGCATGGCCAATCAACCTAACTCGCGCATCTTTGGAGAGTGGGAGGAAACCAACACAGAAAAGGGGGGAACGTGCAAACTCTACAAAGTCACACGAGGCCGGAATTGAGCCTGAGTCCTTGGTGCTGTGAAGTAGCAGTGCTAATTACTGTGCTGCCCTGGGTGTGGTTCTCCACGATGTGGAGATGCCGGCGTTGGACTGGGGTAAGCACAGCAAGAGGTCTCACAACACCAGGTTAAAGTCCAACAGGTTTATTTGGTAGCACAAGCTTTCAGAGCGTTGCTCCTTCTTCAGGTGAGTGAGGAGTGTTATTCCTTCTTCATTCACCTGAAGAAGGAGTAACACTCTGAAAGCTTGTACTACCAAATAAACCTGTTGGACTTTAACCTGGTGTTGAGAGACTTCTTACTGTGGTTCCCCAGCCAGGAGAAGCTCAGACAGCCTATTTTTAGGGCACCTTTTCAAGCTCCCTCCACATATGGGATGAGCAGAGGGTTTCCTGAAGAGGACTGAACATTCATGGATACTGCTGCCCAAAACTATCTTTGTCCCAACACAGCGGCCCACCCATCTTCACGTATCGGTCACCGGTGTACAAATTCTTGACTAGAGTCTCCCAGGTTCACAGCTCTGTCTCTTTCACCAATTCATCATTGCCACAGGACTTGGCAGATAGACCCTAATAGGAGCCTACACATGGTTTTGTTTAACATGGAGACATTGGGCAACGGCATTATCCATACGATTTTGGTGATATATTTATATTGGTGATGCGTTGAACCACAATGACTGGGACCACATCACCACTGCAGTCTTCTTCTGCCTTTGCAGCTGATGAGGCGTACAGTCTTCCATCGTCTGTACTGCCGTTGAGGACATTTTGGGTCATACCTTGTCTGGCACCTCCCTCCACATCCCCCCCTCCCCTCCTTGCAAGTGGAAAAGATCTCAATAGGAGTCTGGACTTAGAGCAGGGCATAAAAGGTGATCATTATGGGATAAAAAGACATACTGTAAATTGCTCACTGTACAGTACCACTCAAAACTTGACAGTCCTATTGCACCCAAGAACCTCCATCTCCAACTTGATCATTTTCTTAGCCCACTTGATCCTAAAAACATCCAGTTTTCTTTCTGCCCATATTGTCCAGTAGGAAGCGCACAAGAGGTTCTGATGAGGGTCTCTACTCTTAATGTTAACTCTTTTTACCTGTCATGCATTACCAGTAACTTTACCTTTAAAATTCTAGCAGCTGTAAACATGTGAAATCCTCAGCAATGCAGACAAGAACTACTTGCAGATAGGAGGTAAGCAATACAGAAAACTATCAACAGAAAACAATCAGTCAAGTCCCTCCTGATACAGAGAACCTTTTGAAATGTCAAGATTGGAATCCGTGACAGAGTAACAAACAACATGCACCGATGCCGAGAGATAAGCTTGGATCTTTCTACGGACAAGGAGACAAAGTTCCAGGGGATGGCAGTGTCTCACAGACAATTACACATTAGTACAAGTGGTGAATTAAATTTTAAACATACTGAATATTTCACTCACCTCCCATTCTAGTGTTTAAACGCAGAAACAATTATTTCAGAATGCCTTTCAGAATCATTCAAGCGCAGGTGACTTTTCTACTCCGAGTAATTTTAAAATCTCCACACTCGGTCTTCCAACATTATTTCTAACCTATCTGATACACAGATCCTGAATCTTTGATGGCTTGGAACAGATTCACTTCAGGGCTTGGTTTCCTGCCAGCAGGGATACTCACGTGTACACGTTATATTATAAAATCTTAAACGATGATTTTTCCATAATCCAACACAGGTGAGATTCAACTTCTCTTAGACTTGCCCATAATGTAATTTCACCAAGATGGATGCATGCAACTTGGAGCGGGCAACAAAAAGACTATGACCTCTCTACCAAAGACTGGGACAGCTCCACCAATCCACCTACGTATACCGAGCCCTGATTCTGATACTGAGTTTTAGCAGTCAATGGTATTAAAGATATAAGCAAACATTTTCCAACAACCTCCACTCCTCAACTTTCCTGATAAGTGTAGCATTGGACTGTTGCCTTTAAAATGACCGAATGTACACAATTGTGAGCTTGTGGCTCAACGGTATGGCATCTGACTCTCGATCAGAAGGTTGCGTTTTCAAATCACGTCAGGCTCATAGAGTGGGGCGGCACGGTGGCACAGTGGTTAGCACTGCTGCCTCATGGCGCCAGGGACGCAGGTTCAATTCCGGCTTCGGGTCAGTGTGTGTGTGGAGTCTGCACATTCTCCCCGTGTCTGCATGGGTTTCCTTCGGATGCTTCGGTTTCCTCCCATACTTCAAAGATGTGCGGGTTAGGTGGACTGGCCGTGCTAAATTGACCCTTTGTGTCAGGGAGATTAGCTAGGGTAAATGCATGGGTTTGAGAGGAATAGGGTCTGGGTGGGATTGTTGTCAGTGCAGGCTTGATGGGCCGAATGGCCTTCTTCTGCACTGTAGGGATTCTAATTCTCTCCCCGATTGAATTTCATCATCATTTATCTCTGACAAACCTCACAAGCACTCACTGGATTGGTTTTACACAATCCCTTGCGCCTATGTTTGCTGAGACCCTCTCCCGTTACACATGCCCTTCTTTTCCTTGCATTGAAAACCTTGGTGAAAGATCAAGGCCAGAAATGCAGGACAAGATTAAAAAGATTTATAGGGGACAGAGAAACAGGACAGCGAGGTCATAGCTCTCCAATGATAGGCTGGAATTGGCACTGCCACTGACCATGCCTGAATTACTTGCCTCCAAACCATATTAGCAATTAACAACTTGAAGTTCAACAACAGGTTGAGTTATAGCCTCCATTGTGTTCCCAGCTCAGTTGTATTCCTTACACAGCACCATGTTCTGCCTTTACCTAGTTTGGGTTGAGTTTCCCAGGCACCCAAGTTAGGTTTGGGTTCCCTATCCTGTATGCCTTAATTCCGATTGGAATGGAATTTCCCCCCGACTTACATACCGATTTGGTTGATCTGCTGTTGGGTTGGGTCACACATAAACAACGAGTTAGGAACAGGAGTAGGACACCAGCACGCCATTTAAATCATGGCTGATCTGACTGTGACCTCAACTCCACATTCCCACCCACCCTCCGATAACCTTTCACCCCTCTGCTTATCAAGAATCGATTTAGCTCTGGCTTAAGAACATTCAAAGATTCAGCTTCCACCATCTTTTGAGGAAGAGAATTCCAAAGACTCACCACCTCTGAGAAAAAAAAAGGTTTCTCCTCATCTCTGTCCTAAATGACCGACCCCTACAGTGACCCAATAGTTCTAGATTCTCCCACAAGAGTAAACATCCTCTCCACATCCACCCTGTCAAATCCACTCAGGATCTAGTTTGTTTCAATCAAGTTGCCTCTTACTCTTCAAAACTCAGGCTGATACAAGCCTGGCCAACCTTTCCTCATAAGTCAAATTGTCCAATCTAGGTATTCATCTAATAAACCTTCTCCGAACTGCTTCCAAAGTATTTACATCCGTCCTTAAGTAAGGAGACTAATACTCACAGTACTCCAGATGTGGTCTCACCAATGTCCTGAATAGCTGAAGCATAACTTCCCAACTTTAATATTCAATTCCCCTCACAATAACATTGTGTAGAGTTTGCACGTTCTCCCCGTGTCTGCGTGGGTTTCCTCCGGGTGCTCCAGTTTCCTCCCACAGTCCGAAAGACGTGCTGGTTAGGTGCATTGGCCGTGCTAAATTCTCCCTCGGTGTACCCGAACAGGCGGAGTGTGGTGACTAGGGGATTTTCACAGTAACTTCATTGCAGTGTTAATGTAAGTCTACCTGTGACTAATAAATAAACTTTAACTTTTTCTACAAGCATTCCTAATTCCTTGCTGTACCTGCACACTAGCCCTTTTTAAACATATTTTTGTTGAAGATTTTCCCCATTTTGATAAACAATGCAGCAAACCCTCAAGGATTGGTACAGTACAGCATAATCATTTCTCCACATACAGACAGGGACAAGACAGCACCAACGCAGTTGGTTCAAATGATTCATTACAAACAGCGCCTCCAAAGATACAAACAATAGGAGATTTCAGAGATTAGAGGAAAACAGGGTACAAGATAAAGCCATGAGTACATAGCATAACAGTGCACACCCTCGCTTACAGGATGCTAGAGACAGAGCCACGTACCTTAGATTCCAGGATTTTCAAAGTAGCTCCTGCCATTGCATATTCAGCCAAGGAGAACATAGGGTATTGACCCAGGTATAGAAAAGGCTGGTCAGCCAAAGATTCTCGTTTAGGCACACATCAAAGCATACTTTCCTATCTCCAGCGATACCAGAGGCGCCACTGATACAAAACAATGTGTTTTACCAGGATAGGTGCGCTGTCTGCACTTTTACAGGAGTCTGACAGAGATTCTGTAACCCCAAAAGACAGAAACAAACCATGTGACACCAATAATTAAGGAGGTTTTCCTCGCCAGCTGTGAGAATTAATTGGGCCATACCCGCAACCTCGACACTAAACCACCCACCCACCTCCCTGCAGTGTGGGGCGGCACGGTGGCACAGTGATTAGCACTGCTGCCTCACAGCGCCAGGGACCCGGGTTCGATTCCTGGCTCGGGTCACTGGTCTGTGCAGATTCTGCACGTTCTCCCCGTGTCTGCGTGGGTTTCCTCCCACAGTCCGAAAGACGTGCTGGTTAGGTGCCAAATTCTCCCTCGGTGTACCCAAACAGGCGCCGGAGTGTGGCGACTCGGGAATTTTCACAGTAACTTCATTGCAGTGTCAATGTAAGCCTGCTTGTGACACTAATAAACTTTTCATATTAGCCATGACAAGAGTAATGGATACCACATAGTACATACCACCATTATAAATGGAAGGATTATAAATGCCATACAAGCCACCAGCACACTCCCCAACAGTCTCAAGCTCTTTAAGGATATAACACTAGGATTCAATGTTGACACAAATCAGGTAGTCCCCTGCCATCTTGCAGCCCTGACATAAGGAGAATATCAAATCAAATCTGTGTCTTAAGCTTGGAGTAATTAAAGGAACAGACTGGGGGGTGGATTCCATTGGAAACAAAAGGACGTCCCTGGTTTTCAAAGGATAACAGGTGAAATTCACCTCAGTGCTCACTTACTAGATCACCCCGGTCAACATGATAAATAACATCGCAAAATCAATAAGGATTCTTTCCTCCACTATCGGTACTCTGCAGTTCAGCAATATGAGCACTAAATTCTGTGCCAAAAATCCAAGTTGTCGTCTATATCCTTGATCGTATTGCCAGTCATCATCTACAATGTGCCTTCGAGGTCCGCTCACTAACCAAGTCACCATATTGAGGGTTCAGCTCCACTCCGGCCTCATCCGACTGCTTCGCTCAGTCGAGGATTTTCATGTCTTTACTCGGCATTTTGTCCCAAAACTTAACCCAAAATCTTCCAGAGACAAAGGATGGAGTTTTCACACCAGTAGTAGCGCCAGAGCTCATGGAAACACAGCCATTCCCACACTCGCATCACATGATCCCCATAGTAGCCTTTTCTGATTCGTTTAAAAGAG
>NW_027591687.1:0-78216 GCF_964213995.1 Mustelus asterias
AGGGGCTGAGGAGTGGGGGTGGGGGGGGCTGAGGAGGGGGGGTGGGGCGGGGGCTGAGGAGGGGGGGTGGGGGGGGCTGAGGAGGGGGGGTGGGGGGGGCTGAGGAGGGGGGGGTGGGGGGGCTGAGGAGGGGGGGCGGGGGGGGCTGAGGAGGGGGGGCGGGGGGGCTGAGGAGGGGGGGCGGGAGGGGGGCTGGGGGGGCGGGGAGGGGTGCTGGGGGGGCGGGGAGGGGGGGTGGGGGGGGCCGAGGAGGGGGGGTGGGGGGGGCCGAGGAGGGGGGGTGGGGGGGGCCGAGGAGGGGGGGTGGGGGGGAGCCGAGGAGGGGGGGTGGTGGGGGGGGGGGGCGAGGAGGGGGGGTGGGGGGGGGCCGAGGAGGCGGGGTGGGGGGGGCGCCGAGGAGGGGGGGGGGCCGAGGAGTGGGGGTGGGGGGGCCGAGGAGGGGGGGTGGGGGGGGCTGAGGGGGGGGGGCGGGGAGGGGGGCTGGGGGGGGGCGGGGAGGGGGGCTGGGGGGGGGCCGAGGAGGGGGGGGGCCGAGGAGGGGGGGGGACCGAGGAGGGGGGGGAGGGACCGAGGAGGGGGGGGGGCGAGGAGGGGGGGGCCGATGGCGGGGGGGGTGGTGGTGAGAAGGGGGGGAGGGGGGGGTGAGATGGGGGGGGGGCGGGTGAGATGGGGGGGAGGGGGGGGGTGAGATGGCGGGGAGGAGGGGTGAGATGGGGGGGGTGAGATGGGCGGGGGTGAGATGGGGGGGGGAGGGGGGGTGAGATGGGGGGGGGAGGGGGGGTGAGATGGGGGGGAGGGGGGGTGAGATGGGGGGGAGGGGGGGGTGAGATGGGGGGGAGGGGGGGGTGAGATGGGGGGGAGGGGGGGTGAGATGGGAGGGAGGGGGGTGAGATGGGGGGGAGGGGGGGGTGAGATGGGGGGGAGGGGGGGTGAGATGGGGGGGAGGGGGGGGTGAGATGGGGGGGGGGTGAGATGGGGGGGAGGGGGGGGTGAGATGGGGGGGAGGGGGGGGTGAGATGGGCGGGGGTGAGATGGGGGGGGAGGGGGGGTGAGATGGGGGGGAGGGGGGGTGAGATGGGGGGGAGGGGGGGTGAGATGGGGGGGAGGGGGGGGTGAGATGGGGGGAGGGGGGTGAGATGGGGGGGAGGGGGGGTGAGATGGGGGGGAGGGGGGGTGAGATAGGGGGAGGGGGGGTGAGATGGGGGGAGGAGGGGGTGAGATGGGGGGAGGGGGGGTGAGATGGGGGGAGGGGGGGGTGAGATGGGGGGGAGGGGGGGGTGAGATGGGGGGGAGGGGGGGTGAGATGGGGGGGAGGGGGGGTGAGATGGGAGGGAGGGGGGGTGAGATGGAGGGGGGTGAGATGGGGGGGAGGGGGGGTGAGATGGGGGGGAGGGGGGGTGAGATGGGGGGAGGGGGGGTGAGATGGGAGGGGGGGAGGGGGGGTGAGATGGGAGGGGGGGAGGGGGGGTGAGATGGGAGGGGGGGAGGGGGGGTGAGATGGGAGGGGGGGAGGGGGGGTGAGATGGGAGGGGGGGAGGGGGGGTGAGATGGGAGGGGGGGAGGGGGGGTGAGATGGGGGGAGGAGGGGGTGAGTGGGGGGGGTGAGATGAGGGGGGGGTGAGATGAGGGGGGTGGGGGGGTGAGATGAGGGGGGGTGGGGGGGTGAGATGAGGGGGGGGGGGGGAAGGTGGCTTCACCTGAGCCGCCTGTCAGTCAGAGCGGTGCCGCCCCGGATGTGAGACTCAGGGAGAACCCAGGCCGCAGTCCCGGGACACCGGCACCAGGACAACCCGGGACACCGAGGCCCGCCCCGGACCCGGACATGCGGAGCCCCCAGCGCCTGCCCGACCCCCCGGGCGGCTGGGCCGAGCCGGGCGGCCCGCGGGCCTGCGGCCTCCTCCCGTGCCTGAGGAAAGCGGCCGGGGTGGCGGCGCATGTGAGCGCGGCGGCTGTGAGCGTCTACCTGGGCACCCTGAGCCGGCTGGGGACCAGTGAGTACCGGGGGAGTCCTGCAGTGCAGGAGGCCATTCAGCCCATCGAATCTTTACTGGCAACAATCCCAGGCCCTGTCCCCATAAACCCGTGCATTTCATAGAATCCCTACAGCGCAGAAAGAGGCCATTCGGCCCATCGAGTCTACACCGCCCACAATCCCACCCAGGCCCTACCCCCATAACCCCACATATTTACCTGGTTAATCCCCCTGACACTAGGGTCGATTTATCACGGCCAGTCAACTCATTCTGCACATCTTTGGACTGTGGGAGGAAACCGGAGCTCCCGGAGGAAACCCACTCAGACACGGGGAGAATGTGCAAACTCCACACAGACAGCGACCCAAGCCGTGAATTGAACCCGGGTCCCTGGCGCTGTGAGGCAGCAGTGCTAACCACTGTGCTACTGTGTGCATTTACCCTAGCTAATCCCCCTGACATTAGGGGCAATTTAGCACGGCCAATCCACCTAACCCACACATTATCGAACGGTGGGAGGAAACCGGAGCACCCGGAGGAAACCCACGGGGAAAATGTGCAAACTCCACGCAGGCAGTGACCCAAACCGGGAATCGAACCTGGGTCCCTGGCACCGTGAGGCAGCAGTGCTAACTGCTCTGCCACTTAACTAGGGGCAGATGAGTGGGTAATGAGAGGGGTGGGGGTGGAGAGGGGATTGACATGGAGAGTGGCTGGTGATGGTACACAGTGGGGCTAACGACAGAGAGAGGGGGTAAACTGGGGGAGTGTGTAATGTGGAGAAGAGCGTGGGAGGTAAACTGGGTGTAACACCACCATCTTCTCGGATAATTAAAAAATAGGCACTAAATACCTGCCTTGCCAGTCACGCCCACGTCCCGATAATGAATTAAAACAAATATGGGATCCAGTTTCCAATCCTGCCTTCTATCCCTTTTTGAATCAATATGTGGAACTGGAGGTGGGGGTGATAGGCAAGAGGGGATGGAACAGAGGGAATAAAAGGAGTTTGAGTAAAGCTCCCTGTACATTGTCCCACTGGACACAGCACGGGTCAGATCCAAATTAAAACTCCTTTCTAATGGGCAACTTGGCAAACACTGGAAGCGCTTTCCTACTTCAACAGTGCGATCTTTCCAAATTCCATGTACCATCTCATGCCACTCCCAGCTAATGGGGAATGCTCTGTTGTGTAATTGTCCGCCCACAGACGCTTCACTCAGTCCAGGAGGTTTAAAGGAGATAAAGAGGACGCTCCTCCTCTCAGCCTGGGCTGATTCAGTTGCAGGTTGGGAAGGAAGTGAAGTATTGGCATTGTCACTGAATCAGTAATCCAAAGACCCAGGGTAATTGTCTCGGGAGTTTGGTTCAAATCCCACCATGGCAGGTGGTGAAATTTGAATTCGAGAAAGTCTTGAATTAAAAGTTTGATTATGACCATGAATTGCTCTAAAAACTTACCTGTTCACTGATGTCCTTTAGGGAAGGAAATCAGTTGTCTTTACTCAGTCTGGCCTACGTGTGACTCCAGATCCACAGCAATGTGGTTGACTCTTAAATGGCCCCCTCAAAGGCAATTACGGATGGGCAATAAATGCTGACCCAGCAAGCAATGCCCACACCCCATGCAAGAATTAAAAACAAGATTCTTGTTCCTTTTCCACCGCTGATCACTGTGCCAAGAGCAGTATCAACTGCTGATCAGAGCCCAGAATAGTGTGTGCTGCTTAAACAGTGTTTTTCATGGCACATCATCTTAACATATTTTATTCTGGATTGGGCTCGGTGCGATACTCGTAATGTTCACCATCTGAATATTTGCTCTTTTCCAGGCCTTTTCTCCTGGCACCCAGCCTGCATGGCTATAGCAGTAAGTAGCATTAAAATACTTTGAAATATAAATAATTTTAACAAGAGAAAACTTTATGTATTGATGAATTTACTGTGGATTTCTTTTGCGAGCAGTTTTCACAAAAGTGTTTCCTGACTTTTTTTCCGCAAAGGTGTCCCAAACTCTTGGGATCACTCATGAAGCTTCAATCCTGTCCCCATTCTGAGTCGGGAACTTTAAAGGATTTAGCTTTTGGTTTTTCGTGCAATGGCAGTGCCACCTGTCCAAGCTCAATTCAAACTGGGCAAACCAAGGAATGAGTACAAGCGGATCGATGTTACTTATGGTTTGAAGTCCGGACGTGCAGGGCTTGTGGCCTGCAGGGTGCCACAGTAATACTTGGTTTTTCAAAAACCACCTGTTTGCATGGACTGCCTGTATAAATTGCTCGCACTCACCTGAACTATGGAGGTGCTGAAAAATGTCACAATTAGCAGGAGGATTTAACCACATAACGACAATTTGAGATGGGTAGTTTCCATTATAAATGTGGGCATAAGAATTTCTAATTGAAGTATCGTAAGGCAAGAATGTTTGGCATTAAAATGAGGGCTCGTTGCATCTGTGCATCCTGCCCTCTAACTGCATTTGAAGACTGCACTTAGTCTTCCTTCATCACAAGTAGGCTTACATTAACACTGCAATGAAGTTACTGTGATAATCCCCTAGTCGCCACACTCCGGCGCCTGTTCGGGTACACTGAGGGAGGATTTAGCATGGCCAATGCACCCTAACCAGCACATCTTTCAGATTGTGGGAGGAAACCGGAGCACCCTGAGTAAGCCCACACAGACACGGGGAGAACATGCAAACTACGCACAGACAGCCACCCAAGCTGGGAATCAAACCTGGGTCCTTGGCACTGTGAGGCAGCAGTGCTAACCGCTTGCCACCGTGCCACCAAACCCTGCACCTCTCTGCCTTTCCTCCCTAGACCCTTACACCTCTCTGCCTTTCCTCCCTAGACCCCTGCACCTCTCTACCTTTCCTCCCTAGACCCTTACACCTCTCTGCCTTTCCTCCCTAGACCCCTGCACCTCTCTACCTTTCCTCCCTAGACCCTTACACCTCTCTGCCTTTCCTCCCTAGACCCTTACACCTCTCTGCCTTTCCTCCCTAGACCCTTACACCTCTCTGCCTTTCCTCCCTAGACCCTTACACCTCTCTACCTTTCCTCCCTAGACCCTTACACCTCTCTACCTTTCCTCCCTAGACCCTTACACCTCTCTACCTTTCCTCCTTTATGATGCTCCTTAAACCTATCTTTTTGACGAAGCTTTTAGTCACCTTTGCTAGTGTGTGGCTCTGTCAAAGTTTGTTTCATAAAGCTTCAGTGAAGTGTATTGGGATTTTATGCTGCATTAAAGCCATTATATAAATGAAACTTATTGTTCTACATGTGCAACGCCACAAGATGCGCTGGTTTAAAATAAAAATAGGCACCCAGGAGCAATGTGATGAGACTGGCAATTGTGACACTAACAGTCTAAGTAACTGGCCTTGTTTAGTTTGGATCGTGGGAGAAATCCAGGAGTTGTTGAAATTATCCCCCCGGACTTTGTGGGGAGGTGGGTGGATGGATAACTCTGGTTGTGAGGGGATTGGAGTAGCAAGAACAAGAAAGTCCTGCTACAGTTGTAAGCGGCTTTGTTGAGACCGCACCTGGAGTATTGCGTGCAATTTTGGTCTCCGTGTCTAAGGAAGAATATACTTGTGTTGGGAGCAATACAACAAAACTGGTTGCTGGATGAGAGACTGAGTAAATTGGGCCTGAACTCTGAAGAGTTTAAAAATAAAAGAGGTGATCTGATTGAAAGCTTCTGAAGGCGCTCAATAGGCTAGAGGTTGTTTGCCCTGGTTGCGGAATCTAGTAAGAAGTCTCACAACACCAGGTTAAAGTCCACCAGGTTTATTTGGTAGCACAAATAATTATACCAGATAAACCTGTTGGACTTTAACCTGGTGTTGTGAGACTTCTTACTGTGTTTACTCCAGTCCAACACTGGCATCTCCACATCATGAGGAATCTAGAACATGGGGGTATAGTTTCATGGTAAGAGGGTGAGAATTTTCTTCATTCAAATGCATCTTTGTAATTGTTTCCCCCATCATTTTGTGGATAATCCATTGTTGAGTATATTTAAGGCTGAAATAGACAGATTTTTGGTTTCCCGGAATCGAGAGATGCAGGGAGCAAGCAAGAAAGTGGAGTTGAGACAGGAGATCGACCTTGATTGTATTGAATGGTGGAACGGGCTCAAATCACAGGATTGTTACATTGCAGAAGAAGGCTATTCAGCTCATCGTGCCTGTACCGGAAGGAGCCATGTGCTCTTATTATGTTCTTATCTCTGCTCAGAGTAATTCATTGCCTGAAGTGCTTTAAAACATTTTCTTGGCATGCACATGAACTGCTTTTATACTATGAGTGCTGAGCTTCCAGCACCAATTCCATAAGAACAGCTCTTCCCCTCATTTTCAATCTCGGATGCTAACCTGGATTCAGTGAAGCTGTTTTCCCCTCCAAAAAGAAACCACCTCAGTTGTCAGCCTCGGTGATTTCTACAGATGTGCCATTGAGTGTCAACTAAATGTTTGAAAGATGTGCATTGCTTGACAGCAGGGCAGGGACATACTTCTGAGGCTGTATAAAGCTCTGGTCAGACACCCATTTGGAGTATTGTGAGCAGTTTTGGGCCCCATATCTAAGGAAGGATGTGCTGGCCTTGGAAAGGGTCCAGAGGACGTTCACAAGAATGATCCCTGGAATGAAGAGCTTGTCGTATGAGGAACGGTTGAGGACTCTGGATCTGTACTCATTGGAGTTTAGAAGGATGAGGGGGGATTTTATTGAAACTTAGAGGATACTGCGAGGCCTGGATAGAGTGGATGCGGAGAGGATGTTTCCTCTAGTAGGAAAAACTAGAACCAGAGGGCACAACCTCAGGCTAAAGGGATGATCCTTTAAAACAGATGAGGAGGAATTTCTTCAGCCAGAGAGTGGTGAATCTGTGGAATTCTTTGCCGCAGAAGGCTGTGGAGACCAGGTCATTGAGTGTCTTTAAGACAGAGATAGGTTCTTGATTAATAAGGGGATCAGGGGTTGTGGGGGAAAGCCAGGAGAATGGGGATGAGAAAAATATCAGTCATGATTGAATGGCAGAGCAGACTCGATGGGCCGAGTGGCCTAATTCTGCTCCTATGTCTTATTGTATGAATCTGGTATGCTCTTTTAAAAGCGGCTGTAATGGGCTACGTTGTTTTTTTCTTGGGAGAGCAACTTGTGTTTTTTATTTGTCATTGAATGCTCACCTCTATAGATATATATGGACTTCACTAAATTATGGGCACATCGCGTACAGACAAAAGCAGCTTTCTGCTTTCACCATATTGGACTGCGTAGACTTAATCATAAAGCAGTTTGATAGACCTGTACTTTCATGGATTTATGACACCTTGAAAACTGGCTCTTTCACACCATGGGGAAGCATGTGCCAGCTGAGTTTTCCTGACTCCTCTTCAAGATAATGGTGGTACCTGTCTAGGTACGGAACATTTTTCCAAAGAGGTGGCTTAGTTCCCTCCTCCCAAAGAGAGAGATGCTGCTGCTGCCATATACCTGGGAATCTTTAATTTGTTATTGTCACATATATTAACATACAGTGAAAAGTATTGTTTCTTGTGCGCCATACTGACAAAGCATACCGTTCATAGAGAAGGAAAGGAGAGAGTGCAGAATGTAGTGTTACAGTCATAGCTAGGGTGCAGAGAAAGATCAACTTAATGCGAGCTAAGTCCATTCAAAAGTCTGACAGCAGCAGGGAAGAAGCTGTTATTGAGTCGGTTGGTACGTGACCTCAGACCTTCGTATCCTTTTTCCGACGGAAGATGTGAGATCATTAATGCAGTTTGCTGATGGTCACAGATGTGAAAACACAAGGAAGATGTGGGTTATGAAGCTCCTGAACCGGCGTGGCAGCACCAGACCTACCAGTGCGCTCTGGTTTTGACAACAAACACATATTCGGAACACGAGCATTATTGCAGGAACTGCTGCTGCTCCAGCACTGTGGGAGTTAAGTGATCTTGTGCCTTCCACCCAAGCATAGAAGAACTAAAAATGAGCAAAGAAAAATATATTAATTGTTGTGGTTTAACAATTAATTTCATAAGATTAGATAATGAAATACTGGATTTGTGTTGGCGTTTCAGTTTACTAAAGGCCGCAATGTGCAAGTTTCCTTTGGTGAAAGCAAAGCTGTTAAAATGTTCTTCCTCACTCTAGGTAGCTGTTATTGGCAAGTGGAAAACATCTTCTGCATAATTTGTGTACTTTCCGAACCTAGAAATAGTCAACGTGTAGCTGTAAGTAGCTGCCTCGCTGGGTCGTTGAATGAGCACCAATTTCGATTGTCATTCATTGCTGATCTGGCCAATTTCGGGCAGCACCGTGTCTCTGGTCCTCGGCTAGTGAAGGGAAAACCACCAGATTTCCCCACTCGTGACCACTATCAGTAATTCATAGAACCCACAGAATCCCTACAGTGCAGAAGGAGTTCATTCAGCCCATTGAGTGCATCACCTCTCCGACAGAGCCTCCCAGCCAGGCCCTATACCCGTAATTTACCCCGTTAATCCCCCTAATCTACACATCTTGGGACATTAAGGGGCAATTTAGCATGGCCAATCTAAACCTAACCTGCACATCTTTGAACTGTGGAAGGAAACTGGCGCACCCGGGGGAAACCCACGCAAACACAGGGAGAACGTTCACGCACAGTCACGCAAGGCTGGAATTGAACCCAGGTGCTGAGAGGCAGCAGCGCTAACTACTATGCCACCGTGCACATTTGCAACTTGTGGATATCTGTTAAGGACAGGAATAGTCTTTGCCAGTGATGGCCTGCTGCTGAGTTGCTTACTAATTTTCATTTATGTAGGACGGCACATGACGAATGACCACTTGTCCAAAGTACCAGAGGACTGGAAGTGCTCCTGGGCCCAACTTCTCCGTACAAACTTCCTCCCATTCTACTCCATCTAATCCTATCAACATATCTGACTGTAGCTCTGCATTGGGAGGTGGCCCACCAGTCGACATTTGACCCACATTGAGCTGGAACATTTTCCAGTTTATCCTTTGAAGGTGGAAGTTTATACAAAATAAATTCACATTCAGAATTTTTTCTGTAACCTTGAGAACCATTTCCAATTCGGTTAAATCCACATGGGGAGAAGGCAACTCCTTATACACCTATGACTGTGGCCAAATTCCCCTCCAACTCAATTTTCAAGTTTGCTGATGACACCACCATAGTGGGTTGGATCTCAAACAATGACGAGATGGAGTACAGGAATGAGAATCTGGTGAACTGGTGCGATGACAATAATCTCGCTCTCAATGTCAACAAAACAAAGAAGATAGTCATCAACTTCAGGAAGCGCAGTGGAGGTCGTGCTCCTGTCTACATCAATGGAGACAAAGTGGAAATGGTCGAGAGCTTCAGGTTTCTAGATATCCAGATCACCAACAACCTGTCCTGGTCCCTCCATGCGGGCGCTATAGTTAAGAAAGCCCACCAACGCCTCTACTTACTCAGGAGAGGCTAAGGAAATTTGGCATGTCCACCACAACTCTCACCAACCTTTACAGATGCACCATAGAAAGCATTCTTTCTGGTTGTAGCACAGCTTGGTATGGCTTCTGCTCTGTCCAACACTGCAAAAACGACAAAGGATTGTGAATGTAGCCCAGTCATGCAAACTAGCCTCCCATCCATTGACTCTGCACTTTCTGCTGCATCGGAAAAGCAGCCAGCATAGGCAAGGACCCCACTCCAGACACTCTCTCTTGCACCTTCTTCCATCAGGACCAACCGACTCAACAGCTTCTACCCTGCTGCCATCAGACATTTGAATGGACCTACCTCAAAATAAGTTGACCCTAGCAATGACTGTTAACACTCCTCTATGTACGGTATGCTTTGTATACTGCGCAAGAAACAATACTTTTCATTGTATACTAATGTGACAAGTCAAATCAGATCAACTGGTTCAGGAATACTTCACTAACATGACTTTTTAAACTTTAAAGGTTTGAATTTATATATTGCCTCATCAAATCTCAACTCTTCATATGTAATGAAGCATTTGAAATGTTCCTGAGGTCTAATCCTGAGACGTGCAGAGGTTGGTGCACTGTGAAGTCTTTGACAAGGTATTGCATGGTAGGTTATTGCATAAGGATCCAGGGTGAGGTAGCCAAATGGGTACAAAATTGGCTGGATGACAGAAGACAGAGGGTGGTTGTAGAGGGTTGTTTTTCAAACTGGAGGCCTGTGACCAGCATTGTGTCCCAGGGATCGGTGCTGGGTCCACTGTTATTTGTCGTTTATATTAATGATTTGGATGAAAATTTAGGAGGCATGGTTAGTAAATTTGCAGATGACCCCAAGATTGGTAGCATGGCGGATAGTGAGGAGGGTTCTCGAGGATTGCAGCAGGATCTTGATCAATTGGGCCAGTGGGCTGACGAATGGCAGATGGAGTTTAATTTAGGTAAATGCGAGGTGATGCATTTGGGTTGATCGGACCAGGGCAGGACTTACTCAGTTAATGGTGGGGCACTAGGGAGAGTTATAGAACAAAGAGATCTAGGGGTACAGGTTCATAGCTCCTTGAAAGTGGAGTCACAGGTGGACAGAATAATGAAGAAGGCATTCAGCATGCTTGGTTTCATTGGTCAGAACATTGAGTACAGGAGTTGGGACGTCTTGTTGAAGTTGTACAAGACATTGGTAAGGCCACACTTGGAATACTGTGTGCAGTTCTGGTCACCCTATTATAGAAAGGATATTATTAAACTAGAAAGAGTGCAGAAAAGATTTACTAGGATGCTACCGGGACTTGATGGTTTGAGTTATAAGGAGAGGCTGGATAGACTGGGACTTTTTTCTCTGGAATGTAGGAGGCTGAGGGGTGATCTTATAGAGATCTGTAAAATAATATGGGGCATAGATCAGCTAGATAGTCAATATCTTTTCCCAAAGGTAGGGAAGTCTAAAACTCAAGGGCATAGGTTTAAGGTGAGAGGGGAGAGATAGATAAAGGGTCCAGAGGGTCAATATTTTTATACACGGTGGTGAGTGTCTGGAACAAGCTGCCAGAGGTAGTAGTAGAGGCGGGTACAATTTTGTCTTTTAAAAAGCATGGGTAAGGTGGCTATAGAGGGATATGGGCCAAATGCGGGCAATTGGAACTAGCTTAGTGGTTAAAAACAAAGTGGTGGCATGGACAAGTTGGGCTGAAGGGCCTGTTTCCATGCTGTAAAACTTTCTGACTCTGAGTGGTTGTGTCTACGTCACACAGACTGCCCAGTATTGTGGTGTTGGTTAAGGGAAATGTTGGACCAGACGCTGGCCTGTTCTTCAGTAAATGCCATTGGACCTTTAATGCCCAAGGATAGTGTCTATGTTAACACAACAATAAGTGCTAGCATTTATATGATGCCTTTGACATGGTAAAGCACCCCAACGCTCTCCACAGAAGTGTTATCAAACCGAAATTGGCACTGAGATATGTGAGGTTTGTGGTCAGGTAATCAGAAGCTAGACTAAATGTAGGTTTTGTGGTGTTGACTTGGAAGAAAGGGATGGTTAGGAAGTGAATTCTAGAGTTCGGGGCCTACACAGCTGAAGGCACAGTTGCCAATAGCGTGGTGATGAAAGTCAAAGCTGCTCAAGGGATAAGAATTACAACAATGGTGTGCCAGTCTGAACCCATGGCCACCTGTCTCTGGAGTAGTGTTGAAGTTGAATTGCATTGATGAACGTGTGTCTGTTTTGTTTTCCAGGTCTGTTTCTGTATGACAGAAGCCATTCTGACTTTCTCACAGGACAGTTCACCCTTCTTCTTTTGTTCAATTAAAGCAAAGGTACGAATTCACTGGATGATGCAGGTCTTTGCCACAATCTTTGGGTCGATCGGTCTTGTCTTCATCGTCTCCAGCAAGAACATCTCAGAGTCCCCACACCTCACCTCGTGGCACAGCATCCTGGGAGTAGGGACTGTGATCGCGGTCTGTGGCCAGCTGCTGTGTGGTCTCTGCCTCCTGTTTCCAAAGTTAATTAACACCTACTCCGTGGCCAGGCTGCGACTTTACCATGCCACGTGTGGTCTGGTGGCCTACCTGATGGCCACAGCTACGGTGGTGCTGGGTCTGTGCTCGGACTGGTTCAAAGCCCAGGTTAACGGGATTTTGTGGTACTTTTTCCTGATCATTCCGCTGATTCCAGCTCTCGTCATCATGAACCAGATCAACAATGGTTACCTCTCCAAGAAGAAGATAGAGATTTAGTGTGTCAATGTTGACCATCGATAATTGCCACGGGCTATGTGCGTAATATCTCGATTATGTCAAGTAAAGATTAGTCTGAAATCTGATATGAAGCTGGCAGAGTAGTTCAGCAATTGATTGGTCTGAGCAAATAGCTTTCTCCTTTTGGACAAAAGCTTTGTAAAAAAAAAACCTTTTGACTTTTTGCTCTTTTCATTCTGGATTCCAAAACTGGCTAGTAAGAGGGACACGGAAGCAGCTTGGAATGTTGTCGTATTGCACCTTGCTGCTCACCGCAGGCTCCAGTAATCGCAAGTAAAATTTTTAATGGGCACAATTGATTTGAAATAATGAGGATCAGGTGGATATAAATGTACGTCCTTGTGTGCAATGCTGCTCGTGCAGCGCTGCTGTGAATTAAGAGGGTAACTATATATGGTTGATGTTTCTGGACAGTGTTATGGAACAATTCATTGACACTCTTGGTACAAGATCTGCATTGTGAAGTCTTGCATATCCCTCGCACACCCTAGCAGGGCAAAGGAAGAGGGAATCCATGACCCTTCAGTTTGCCATGATGCACTGGTTGTCAAAATGCAGAAAATATTATTTAAAACCGTAAAGTGCAGCAACATATCTTCTGATTGTAAATATATTTTTATATTTTTAATGTATAACTTAACAGTGCTAATGTAAATGCTTTGACTATAATTAATTTAATTATACTGCTCTGAAGGTGGGTGCTAGGGAAGCAACGATGTATCTAAAATTATTTTTTTTAGGGTTATTGTAAGCTAAATGACACGGCTAGATTTCGTTCTGGTTTCTCTGCCTCCTTGGGTAATGAACACGGCTTGTGATCCGTCACTGTGTGACAGCCCAGAATTTTTATACTCTTATCATGGCTGCTCTTTTGTGGCGTGAATTATTTTTCAAATTCCAACTTTAAGGTTTAAAAGAAAATTAAGATCCACTATTACAAATAAAGCTCATGGAAACTTAAAATCAGCTTGATAATCAGAAAAACATCACCAGCCACCATCTAATATTCTAACTGAATAGAGAGTTCAAGGACAGTGTTGCAATATGTTCCAGCTGCTGCCCAGGAATTCTGGATATCCAAGGACTGAGTTACAAGTTGGATCCAATCAAAGGGTTGAGGGGGGAGTTTATATATAGAATAATGGATAGCTGGGAGTAAGTTACGGGTTGGAATCTAATCGGGGGTGGTGGTGGTGGTTTATATATAAACATAGGGAATGATTTACAGATTGGATTGTCTTAAGTTGAATGCTCATTTCATACCACATTCAATTAAGTGAGTCAGTGTCCGGGCAATAATAGTATTTGTTGGGATTTAACCAGGCATTAATTATAGAGCCTAATATCTGTGTGCAGCTAAAATCACACAGACTGACAGCGGTTTGCAAGGAGAACCTGTCACTCGCTGCTGGAATTAGGTTTGTTCCTGATGGAAACTGATGTCTTTGTGGGCGCCCTAAATACAGTCTCATTCCAGCTGATGATGAGCTTAAGTGGCACCGCCATTGATCCTGATTTCATTCCGATATGCCGAGCTGGATGGACAGTGGGAATGCTGCAACTGTTTGGGTTGAGTAAATTTCAGGGGTTGGGTTAAAAGGACGAAGATCTGAACTTCAGTTGTGCGATCTTTATTTGTATGGTGTGGGCAGCACAAGTGTGCTCGCCACTCTGTACCTTGTCAATGACCGGAGTATTTGTGAAAGTTAAGCTGTGTGATCAGCGGCCTAGATGACCAAGGATTTTCTGTCAATCACTATACGAATGACTTTATTTTGTACTTTGCTACTTGAATGTTTTGTATATTTAGCTTCGAGCGTTAAGTTGGTCCCAAAGATGACAACGTTGCAGTGTGTAAAACAAAATTTAAGTCGAGATTCCGATCTGGCTTCGAACGGATTGCACCAGAGTGGAATTTTTGATCTTCTGTTGGAGCTGGCTCAGTAATTTCACGTCGGGCATTGTTGGAGATGGAGCCTGAATTAACCACCGTGGCAAAAGCCAAGTCCATTTTACTTGCCTGTACTTTGAAAAGATCTTTTAATCTGAGAGGGGGCTTCGTTCTGTTGCAGTATCGATTTTCTGGCACTAGAGGGTGTTGTTTCACAGTATTTTAAACCGAGCTATGGTACAGAACTGTGACGGCCTGTCATTTTACCATTACTTAAAACACTGCAATAAAAGTCTCTTTCTTTTCACTCTGAGTAATGGGGACACTACAAAAATCACAACTGCTTAAAAATAATGTGCAGAGACCATAAGACATAGGAGCAGAACTAGGCCACTCGGCCCATCGAGTCTGCTCCGCCAATCAATCATGGCTGATATTTTTCTCATCCCCATTCTCCTGCCTTTTCCCCATAACCCCTGACCCCCTTATTAATCAAGAACCTATCTATCTCTTGTCTTAAAGACACGCAATGACCTGGCCTCCACAGCCTTCTGCGGCAAAGAGTTCCACAGATTCATCACTCTCTGGCTGAAGAAATTCCTCTTCATCTCTGTTTTAAAGGATCATCCCTTTAGCCTGAGGTTGAGCCCTCTGGTTCTAGTTTTTCCTACTCGTGGAAACATCCTCTCCACGTCCACTCTATCCAGGCCTCGCAGTATCCTGTAAGTTTCAGTAAGATTCCCCCTCATCCTTCTGAACTCCAAAGAGTACAGACCCAGAGTCCTCGACCGTTCCTCATACCACAAGCTCTTCATTCCAGGGATCCAGAGAATGGATATTGAAACAGATCTGGTGTGGTTGGGTTTCAAGCTGACCTTTCATTGTCAGTTATTAAACCTTTGTCAATGTTTGTTTGCTTTGCCTGCTATCATCTTCTGCACCCCTCCCCAATGATCTAAAGGCCATATGACTGGTTCAGTAGAGTACTGGCATTGGGACCCTATAATCCTGATTAAAATTAACCTTGCAACGCAACCCTAAAATGTACAACAGTGTTGTTGGCATCTGAAACAGGCAGATGTTTGGGTTGGGGCTCATTCTGAGTTGTATCCTCTGCCAGTATTTAAATAAATAACACCAGCTGTACTTTGTGTTGTGAGCAAGCTTGTTTTCAACTTTCCTTTATCTTAAATTGGAACAGCACCTCAGTACAGTGAATAATGATGATAATGTGGGGTAATATGCATGTATAAAGGACATGAAGTCTATAACAGCACACAGGCAGCTGGTCCAGTTATAAGCATCTGTGTTAAAAGACAGTACAGGCAGACAAGCCACGTAAATACCAATTTTTATAATGTGCCGTTTGAATGCCAGGGTCTTTAGTTGAACTGTTGAATTGTGTTCATTTTGATTGCTATGTGACCTCTGACAGTGTAGCGCTTCTTCAATAAGGCACCAGCTTGTCAGCCTGGATTATGTAGTAAACACTCTCTGTTCAGTTCTAAAATGACAAGAATTGCAAATGAGAGAGGTCATTCAGCCAATTTTAATCCAATCAACCTGAATGGCCCCTAACCTTTCCTCCCTTTCATCCTTGAGCAGCATCCAGTTGCACTGTAAATGGGTCCAGTGTTTTCACCTGCACTTCTCTCTTTAGAAGTCTATTTGCAAGTTGACATGAGCAGAAGTATGATTTGAATATTAATGCAAGGTTCAAGCTCTCCCCTCCCACTGTGCTTCCTGCTAACTCAAACTCCAGTGAGTCACTCAGCTTGTATGACTTATTCCATTTCAAGCTGCCTCAAAGATAACAATTTAATTTCTTTTTAAATTTGCAGGCTGTCATTTTCCCAGCCACCTGTTTGTTCCTCTGCGCACTCCTCGGTGAATAATTGAGCCGTGCAACCAGGGAGGTGACTCGTTCAGTCGCTGCTCTGTGTTTTGTATCCTGGATCCCGGCTCAAATGATGGACCCTTTGAAGCAGCCACAGTCAGGCTAGCATTCCCATACTTTGTCCCTATGCAGTGACCCTGCAGAGCGAGCAGGCATTTGTATGTTGGGTGAAGACAGAATCAAGGTCAGCTGTGACGCCACTTGTCACGTAGCCCACTTGAACTGAACCCTCTGGGAATTTCATGAGAAATAAGAGCTACTCACTTGCAGCTATCAGGTGCGAGTACCCTGGAGGCAGCAGAACAGATTGCCCCCACTCCACCTCTGGTTCCTTTCTGATGTATGATGCTATACCATTTAGGAATAAAATGTAGCCCCATGTATTTGCCCCACTAATCCCCCTAACCTTCGCATCTTTGCATACTAAGGGCCAATTTAGCATGGCCAATCCACCAAACCTGCACATCTTTGGAGTGTGGGAGGAAAGTGGAACACCCGGAGTAAACGCATGCAGACACATGGAGAGCATGCAGACTCTGCGCAGTCACCCAAGGCTGGAATTGAACATGGGTCCCTGGTGCTGAGAGGCAACAGTGCTACCCGCTGTGCCAAGGTGCCACTACACTCCCAAAAAGCAGTGGCTACTCAGAAAGTAAGAAGTCTCACAACACCAGGTTATCGTCCAACAGGTTTATTTGGTAGCAAAAGCCACTAGCTTTCGGAGCACTGCTCCTTCGTCAGGTAAGTGGGATTTCAGTCCAACGCCGGCATCTCCACATCATACTCAGAAGGTGTGTGGATTACATCCAGTGGAAGTATCCAAGACTGAGATTGATGTTAGGGCAGGGGTACGATGAAAGTGATTCCCAATTTTTAAATCAAATGGCAAGGACCAATTTGCAGAGTTCAACTTTTGACACAGTTTCGCTGAACATTTTAACCTAACTCACCTAGTTTACAGGAAATAAAACTTCACAATTGTTTTGAAGTAGGAAAGGATCAGGTTCAGTCCTCGTTTGGGCAGGCATCGTGATTATTATTAATATTATTATTTTATAATATTAACAAAACATGTTCCCAGTTTGTGATGACTTGTATTTGTGCAGTTATCAAGGTGCACCCTCTGAAATTAGTTGCCCTTGAGAAAGTAGCTAAATGAATTCAGCACGGTTAAGGGTCCAACTTTAAATAAAGTAAAGTTTATTAGTCACAAGTAAGGCTTACATTAACACTGCAATGAAGTTACTGTGAAATTCCCCTAGCCGCCACAGTCTGGCGCCTGTTCGAGTCAATGCACCTAACCAACATGTCTCTCAGACTGTGGGAGGAAACCGGAGCATCTGGAGGAAACCCACGCAGACACAGGGAGAACATGCTGACTCCGCACAGACAGTGACCCAAGCCAGGAATCGAACCTGGGATCTTGGCGCTGTGAAGCAGCAGTGCTAATTATTGTGCTACCAAAAAAGACTGAAATACTTTATATTGTGCTAGAACAAAGAACAGTACAGCGCAGGAACAGGCCCTTCGGCCCTCCAAGCCTGCGCCGATCACGATGCCTGCCCAAACTAAATCAGCTACTGGCTGATTGTATGATCCACACTTGGGTTAATTAGCTATAAATTATTTCAGCGCTCCATGTTCCTTGCAATACCAAGAGGAGGAGTGGGCCATTCAGCCCCTTATGTCCAGTTTGTCATTCACTTGGATGCTTGCTGTGTAATTGGCACCGGGACCAGTCACCCAGCCACCACCGCAGCCCCCCTCCCCCCCGCCATTCTCAGTCACAAGTGTGAATAGAAATCATGCCCCAGGGTGAACTCTATTCTAGATAATTATATAGTGTAATATTGCTGAGTACTGGTTAGTCCAGTCAGACTCCCTTTGAGGGTTTAAAATTAATCCTTTCAGCTGCTGGCCTCCTAACCCTTGTGCTATTGATCAGTAACACATATTATCTTGTGTTTGTTGTGATCAGTGAATAGATGGTGCAATCTTCGCAATGGCATGATCACCACGCAGTCTGCAACCCTGGAAGAAATAGAATGCAATTTCCCTTTATTATTCATTTTATCTGTGGTTTCAAGAATGGAAACCTTGGACCCATGTTTAAATTGTAACGTGTGTAGTTCTTCAGCCTTAAAGAACGGTTTGATCAATGATCTTGTATCATGCTAAGGTCTGTAGCAGCAGCTTTCTATGTGGCCATCTTCTGGCTGTTTGCACATTACCAGCCTAAGCTGGTGATCCAGGTGTTAATGCAATATTAAATCAGCTTTTTTTATTCTGACTTTTTAAATAGTCGGAAGGTTTTTAATTTCAGGAGAATGAGTGATTCCAGGAGAGAAAGGCAGAAAATCAGACCAAGCGAGTGACAGAAAATATTTGAGGTAGCTCTGCTGTAACACCTTGGTTAGCCATCTGTTGTATCTAACACATTTAAATGTCTCTGCAACAAAGAAATAAAATGAACACATGCAATGGCCCACTGCATGAACCGTATTCAACAACCAAATACAGAGGCAAAATAATAATGCTGGAAAAACTGAAATAAAAACCAGAAAATACCCGAAACACTCAGCAGGTTAGGCGTCACCTGAGTAGAGAGCCAGGGTTCACATTTCAGGTCGAGGATTCTGTTCTGATGAAGGTTTATCATTGACTGGAAACGTTAACTGTTTCTCTCCTCAGATGCTGCTTGACCTGAGTGTTTTTTATGTTTGTATTCCAGCGATCATGCATCTGCAGTGTGTGTGTGTGATGGGAAATGGCACCCAGTGATCTGTTGTTAACCTTTTTCTGTCTGCTGAAGGGTTGTTCATTTTGGATGTAATAAATCCTTTGTATTATGAATCAGGACATCAGCTGTCCATTCAACATGACCAGGCTTAGACAGTTATTCTCATTGCCAATATCATAATGGTGATGACAACGTAATGAGAGTGTTGCTTGTACAGTGAACTAGAACCTGCCTCAGTGTATTTATGGATTCCAAATGTTTTATAATACTCTATTCCTGGCGGAGAGTTTGAAGCTCAATCAATTGCTGAAAGTGCTACTGAAATTAAATTTTAAAAATTCATCAAACCTCAAGGTTAATAGAATTCCCCCTCCCTTCCCCACACCCTCACTGACCTACCAACCTGCTGATAGACAAGATTAAGTAGGATGGGCATGGACTTGCTTTGCCAAATAGCCCTGGTTCTGTGCTATAAATACTTATTTATTAAGGCAGCATGGTGGCACAGTGGTTAGCACTGCTGCCTCACAGCGCCAGGGACCTGGGTTCGATTCCTGGCTTGGGTCACTGTCTGTGTGGAGTTTGCACATTCTCCCCGTGTCTGTGTGGGTTTCCTCCGGGTGCTCTGGTTTCCTCCCACAGTCCAAAAGACGTGCTGGTTAGATGCATTGACCTTGCTAAATCCTCCCCCAGTTTACCTGAACAGGTGCCAGAGTGTGGCGACTAGGGGATTTTCACTGTAACTTCATTGTAGCATTAATGTAAGCCTACTTGTGACACTAATAAATAAACTTTAAAACTTTTATTAGATCAAATGCAAGCCCCTTGAGCCTGCTCCACCAGTCAGTAAAATTGTGGATGATTTGATTAGCCTCAACTCCACTTCCCTGCCTGTCCCTCACAACCCTCAACTCCCTTGTCGATCAGAAATCTGTCTAATTCAGCCTTGAATGTATTCAATGACTCAGCCTCTGTTGCTGTCCGTGGAAGAGAATTCCAAAGACGACCGATCCTCAAACAAAATCCTCTTCATCTCTGTCTTAAATGGGAGATCTCTTATTTTTAAATTACACCTCCAGTTCTAGATGCTCCCATGAGAGGAAACATCAACTCAGCATCCACCAATTTCCCTCAATCTTTGATGTTTCAAAAACAGCAGCTTTCTTCTAAACTCTACTCAAACCTACTCAACCTTTCCTCACAACACATCGCCTTTGTTTGTGATGGCATTCTTCCAGCTAACCGCAGTTTACAATTGTTTATTCATGATTCGAGTATGGAGGGAACTGCCCCAGAGAAACCTCTGAAGCAGCACTCTCTGATGCAGCTCGGAACTCTAATACAGTTCTCACAGGGAGAGCATTCTAATACAGCTCCCTCTACCAAATCACAGATACAGACTGCTTACACGGTCAGTCAGTACACAGAACATTGTTTAATTTCTAATCTTGTTTTATTATACCTTTCACCCAAAGCTTGGCTATTATCTCCTAGCTAGAGATTGTTCTTCTAACAAGTAAACAACCTTCCTGTCAAGTTCTGCTCATCTTAGGTCTTTGAGGTAGAGTATTTGATTAGCCTATACTTTGTACTGCAGGGTGTTAGCGCTATTCCCCCTTTTACTAAATTTATTAATTCACCGTTGCACCTTTATCCCATGAATCGGCCGAGTGAATCATCTCTGAACTGCTTCCAATGCGAGTATATCCTTAAGTATGAAGACTAAAGCCAGTATTCCAGGTGCAGTCTCTCATTGGTATGTTTATCAAATTTCTCTAGTATTCAATCCCCCTTTCAATAAAGGACAATGTTCCATTTACCTTATTAATTACTTGCTGAGCCTGCATTCTAACTTTTTGTGATACGGGCACAAGGATGCCCAGATCCCACTGTACTGCAGAATTCTGCCGTCTCCATTTAAATAAGATTCTGCTTTTCTATTCCTGCCAAAGTGGACAATCTGGGATTAAGAATCTACTGATGACCATGAAACTATTTGTCGATTGTCAGAAAAACCCATCTGGTTCACTAATGTCCTTTAGGGAAGGAAATCTGCCGTCCTTACCCAGTCTGGCCTACATGTGACTCCGGATCCACAATGTGGTTGACTCTCCACTGTCCTCTGAACAAGGGCAACTAGGGATGGGCAATAAATGCTGTAAGAAGTTTAACAACACCAGGTTAAAGTCCAACAGGTTTATTTGGTAGCAAAAGCCACACAAGCTTTCTTACTGTGTTTACCCCAGTCCAACGCCGGCATCTCCACATCAATAAATGCTGGCCAGCCAGCGACGCACGTGACCCATGAATTAATTTTTAAAAAGTGAATGTGTTTTTGGTAGTGTTAGCCACAGCTCCCTGGTCCCCTTCAGATAGTGAGCGCCATTGTGTCCTGCTGCTTACCGCTCTCGATGGACGTGCAGTTTTAACTCTCCATTTAATATCTCGCCCGAAAGGAAGGATCTCCTGATATGCAGCACTTTGTGGTAATGAGCTGGAGTGTGAGCCTAGATTTATGTCCTACTTGCTGCAAGTGTTGGATGTGGTGTGAGAATTCCTTCATATTACCGGTTTGGTTTCTGATGGGTTTTTAAACTTTACTACAAGTTACTGCCACTCTAATCTGTCAAGTAGCGAACTTCGCTTGTGTTGTACAATTGTGTATTGAAATGAAATTCCACTGAAGCCATCAATAAAGGGAATTGAGTGATTTATGTATTTTGCACTACTCATCCTTTAAAATAAGCTATTTTAATAAAGAATATTTTGCGCATTTGAACATTGGCACAGAAGTGTTTTCTTTTGAATGCTTTGCTTCCAACTCCATCTCAAGGGTCACATGACAGGTAGAACATTACAACACAGAAGGAAGTCATTTGACCCTAGAATCATAGAATCCTACAGTGCAGAAAGAGGCCATTCGGCCCATCGAGTCTGCACCGACCACAATCCCACCCAGGCCCTTTCCACATATTTACCCACTAATCCCTCTAACCTATGCATCCCAGGACACTAAGGGGCAATTTAGAATGGCCAATCAAGCTAGCCTGCACATCTTTGGACTGTGGGAGGAAACCGGAGCACCCGGAGGAAACCCACTCAGACACAGGGAGAATGTGCAAACTCCACACAGATAGTGATCCGAGCCGGGATTCGAACCCAGGTTCCTGGAGCTGTGAAGCAGCAGTGCTAACCACTGTGCTACCGTGCCACCCATCTTGTCAATGCATCAATTCTCCCAAGGTTTATGAGGTCAGGAAAAAGTCACCTCATTAACAGAAGGCTATCGTTCACACCACTAAGGGCAAATCTCAGGCTGGTTGTAAGATAAATATTTGAGCATAAAAATCAAGGCTTACTTGCCTGTGCAGTCGTGAGGGAAAGATGCACTGTCAAAGGGGTCGTCCTTTGAATGGGATGTTGAACCTGTCTGTCCTCTTGGGTAGACACAAAAGATTCCATGTTCCATGTTCGAAGAAGAATGGGGAATTCACCCATGGTCCTGGTCAACATTTATTGGCTGCAAGGTGCTTTGAGATGATTTGATTTGATTTATTAGTGTCGCATGTATTAACATACAGTGAAAAGTATTGTTTCTTGCGCGCTATACAGACAAAGCATACCATTCATAGAGAAGGAAATGAGAGAGTGCAGAATGTAGTGTTACAGTCATAACTAGGGTGTAGAGAAATATCAACTTAATATGAGGTAGGTACATTCAAAAGTCCGATGTCAACAGGGAAGAAGCTGTTCTTGAGACGGTTGGTATGAGTCCTCAGAATTTTGTATCTTTTTCCCAATGGAAGAAGGTGGAAGAGAGAATGTCCGGGGTGTGTGAGGTCCTTGATTATGCTGGCTGCTTTTCCGAGGCAGTGGGAAGTGTAGACAGAGTTAATGGATAGGAGACTGGTTTGCATGATGGACCGTACTTCGTTCACAACTCTTTGTAGTTTTTTGTGGTCTTGGGCAGAACAGGTGCCATACCAAGCTGTGACACAACCAGAAAGAATGCTTTCAGTGGTGCATCTGTAAAGGTTGGTGAGAGTCGTAATGGGCATGCCAAATTTCCTTAGCCTCCTGAGAAAGTAGAGGTGTTGGTGGGCTTTAACTATAGCGTCAGCATGGAGGGACCAGGACAGATTGTTGGTGATCTGGACACCTAGAAACTTGAAACCCTCAACCATTTCCACTTCATCACCGTTGATGTAGACAGGGGCATGTTCTCCTCTCCGCTTCCTGAAATCAATGACTATCTCCTTCGTTTTGTTGACATTGAGGGAGAGATTATTGTCATCGCACCAGTTCACCAGATTCTCTATCTCTTTCCTGTACTCTGTCTCATCATTGTTTGAGATCCGACCTGTTACGGTGGTGTCACCAGCAAACTTGAAAATTGAGTTGGAGGGGAATTTGGCCACATAGGTGTATAAGGAGTATAGTAGGGGGCTGAGAGCACAGTCTTGTGGGGCACCGGTGTTGATGATCATTTGATTTGTTTGATTTGATTTGATTTATTATTGTCACATGTATTAGTATACAGTGAAAAGTATTGTCTCTTGCATGCTATACAGCCAAAGCATACTGTTCATAGAGAAGAAAAGGAGAGAGTGCAAAATGTAGTGTTGCAGTCATAGCTAGGGTGTAGAGAAAGATCAACTTAATGCAAGTGTCATAAAAAGGTGCTATATAAATGTCTTTTATTTTTAAAAATGTGACTTTAGATTCCTGCTTTAGTGGCAGTGTGTGATCGGGGTTAATTCCATCCTCCACCCCCAGAAACACTGTCCTTTGGTAATTTTTCTATGCCTTATAAAGTAGTCCAATGTTCCAGGGTCAGCTGACTAGTCTAGGGTGGCTACACTCCTGACCTGGACTCCAAAACGACACCATTTCCACCTTGGCGAAGTCACAATTCCTGACCCCATTCAGTATATTGGTCGATCACTCAGCAGCCAGAGAAATAGGGACCCCACATCATGGTATAAATAAATGGGAAAACTAGCCTTGATTTGTTTCAGAGAGGGAGGGAGAGATCGAAATTGAGCTTTGTCCAAGTGCAAAACATTGGCAATCCTAAGAGAAACTGGAGATAATGCGCACTCCAACTGAAAGACAAAAAGCGAAATGTCTTCGATGCTGGAAATATTGAGCAGGTCTGGTAGCCAGGGGGATAAGGAGTCAGTTAGCTCACTTGACTGGTAGTCAGGGGGATAAGGAGTCAGTTAGCTCAGTTGACTGGGGTTCAGAATAGCACCAACATCACAGGTTCAATTCCTGTTGCGACTGAGGTAGACGTGAGACCTGTCTCCTCGCTCTGCCCCTGAGAGTGGAAGACAAGCCAACTATCTGCCAGGAAAATGATTCAGGTTGAGGCATAATGAGCCAAGGACCTACCGTCGAGCAGAATACACATCACTCGCTCATCACTCCAGCAGCATCTGTGAAGTGAGCCAGGGTTAACGTTTCAGGACAATGACCCGTTGCCCCAATTCAAAGAGCTCTTTATCGAGTAATTTCCCCATAAATCTGTGACAGTACAGGTGATGCCAGCTAGAATGACTAAATTTCCCCCCTTAACCGAAAGATGTGCAAGTCAAGTGGGATTGACCATGTTAATTTAACCCTCGTGCCCCAATATATCTCAAGAAGAAATTAACTATAGCTCTCGGGATATGGGAGGAAGGGGGGGATCAGGATATTGAATTCGATGATCAGCCACGATCAGGATGAATGGCGGAGCAGGCTCGAAGGGCCGAAAGGCCTCCTCCTGCTTCTAGTTTCTATATTTCTATGTAATATGTGTAGGTTAGGGGGATTAGCCATGGTAAATGCAGGGGGTGTGGGTGGACCTGGGTAAGATGCTCTGTCAGAGAGTTGGTGCAGAGTCGTTGGGCCGAATGGCCTCCTGCACTGTAGATAGTTTATGATTCTATGAAGTGCCCCAGGTTTTATGATTAGAATATTCAGAATCATTAATTTTTCTGACAGCATTGCGACTGCAAAATGATTTAAATGTCATTTACTGTAAAGTATGGACCTGGTATTTCAATTATGCAATGGTGCTGTTGAAATGTTAGTAACTAGTTGGCAGCTGTTACCTTAGAACTATTGGAATGTCCTGGGTTTGAAGCTGTTTTCCAGCACTGACTGGTTCAAAGATACTCACCTACATATTGAAAGGCTCCCTCAGTCGCCAACTCCAAGCACCCGGAGAGGAAGTATAATGCAAGCGAAATAAATCATGTCTTTCCTGACCACATGATGTCCTAACTTGCTTCACAGCCAATGACATACTTCGTGAAGTGTCATCACCGGATTACTGTGGTTATGAAAAAGAAACCACAGCAATCTGCCAAGGGTTTTTGTGATGTTGATTAAGAAATAACTACTGGCTAGCTCCCAGGAGATCTGCCCCACTCTCACTTGAATTGTGCCATCGCGTCTTTCACATTTATCTGAGAGGGCCAATGGGAGCTTCAGTTTAATCCCTCAGCCGAGAGATGGCAGCGCTGAAGGTGCAGAACTCCCTCAGGAACTGCTTCAAGTGCCAAATCTGGATTATATGTTCAACTCTGGAGCAGGATTGGACCCCACAACCATCTGACCCAGAGGACAAGAGTTATTCGCTGAACTAGACCTGCATGAGTAGGGTGACCCTGGTTTGGTGGTTTCCTGTCTCAGAAGTGGAACGATTCTTCACCCTTAGTAAACCTTCTCATTTTACGTGAAGAGACAGTTTGTCAAACTATTTGGTACAGAGCTGTCGATATTTCGTTCAAGGTTCTGACAGTCTATGGATCCTCCATATCCCTTTGATGCATCATGAGATCTCCATGTTTTTCATAGAAACTTCTGGACCAGATGGAGGCCATTCAGCCATCATGCCTGTGCTGGCTCTTTGTAAGAACAGTCATGCTTAGTCCTACATTCCCATTTTCTCCCTTTAAGTTCCTTATCCATTCAACTGCTTCAAAAAATATTGAATCAGTTTCCTTTCAAGTAGGTCTGAGTGAAAAATGTCTCATCTCCATTCTAAACCTTTTGCAAATGATTTTGAATCGATGCCCTTTGATTATTGGCCCACTTGCCAGCGGGAATCATTTTTCTCAACCGTTATCTATCAAAACCTCTCATCATCCTGACCTCTATGAAGTCACCTCTCAACTTTCTCCATTCCAATAGGAAGTCTCACAACATCAGGTTAAAGTCCAACAGGTTTATTTGGTAGCACAAGCTTTCGGAGCGCTGCTCCTTCATCAGGTGAGTGAAGAGTTCAGTTCACAAACAGGGCATATATAGACACAAACTCAATTACAAGATAATGGTTGGAATACGAGTCTTAACAGGTAATCAAGTCTTTACAGGTGCAGACAATGTGAGTGGAGAGAGGGTTAAGCACAGGTTAAATAGATGTGAATTGTCTCAAGCCAGGGCAGTTAGTAAGATTTTGCAAGCCTAGGCAAGTCATGGAGGTTACAGATAGTGTGACATGAACCCAAGATCCCGGTTGAGGCTGTCCTCATCTGTGTGGAACTTGGCTATCAGTTTCTGCTCGGCGATTCTGCGTTGTCGTGTGTCGTGAAGGCCGCCTTGGAGAACGTTTACCCGAAGATCAGAGGCTGAATGCCCTTGACTGCTGAAGTGTTCCCCAACAGGAAGGGAACACTCCTGCCTGGTGATTGTCGGGCGGTGTCCATTCATCTGTTGTCGTAGCGTCTGCATGGTTTCCCCAATGTACCATGCCTCGGGACATCCTTTCCTGCAACGTATCAGGTAGACAACGTTGGCCGAGTTGCAAGAGTATGTACCGTGTACCTGGTGGGTGGTGTTCTCACATGAGATGATGGCATTTGTGTCGATGATCCGGCACATCTTGCAGAGGTTGCTGTGGCAGGGTTGTGTGGTGTCGTGATCACTGTTCTCCTGAACGCTGGGTAGTTTGCTGTGTACAATGGTCTGTTTGAGGTTGCACTGTTGTTTGAAGGCAAGTAATGGGGTTGTGGGGATGGCCTTGGCAAGATGTTTGTCTTCATCAATGACATGACTTCTTACTGTACCTACCGCAGTTGGCCGGCATGGTGGCACAGTGGTTAGCACTGCTGCCTCACAGCGCCAGGGACCTGGGTTCGATTCCTGGCTTGGGTCACTGTCTGTGTGGAGTTTGCACGTTCTCCCTGTGTCTGCGTGGGTCTCCTCTGGGTGCTCCGGTTTTCTCCCACAGTCTGAAAGACGTGCTGGTTAGGTGCATTGACCTGAACAGGTGCCGAAGTGTGGCGACTAGGGGAATTTCACAGTAACTTCATTGCAGTGTTAATGTAAGCCTTACTTGTGACTAATAAATAAACTTAACTTAACAGTCCACGCCGGCATCTCCACAAGATGGCTACCACCTTCTCCATTCCAGGGAGAACAATCCCAACTTTCCCACCCTCTCCTCAGAACTGAACCCCCGGACCCCGGTAGCATCCTGATAAACCTCCTCGGCATCCTTTCTAAGGCCTTTCCATCACTTCTGAAGTGTTCTGCCCAGAGTTGTTCACAACTCCCCAGCTGAGGCCTAACCAATGTCTTATAAAGTTCGAGGATGATCGCTTCTATATTCAATATCTCAATTTATAAACACAACTAACCCATTTGCTTTTTAAACAACTTATCATCTTACTGTGCTACGTTCGGAGATATGTGTATATACTCCAAAGTTCCCCTGCTTAGCTTTTCCAAGTATTTCTATTTATATTCCATTATCTTAACATATCTCTCTCTAGTGGGACAAGATTCAAAACTTGGTGATAAGTCTCTGACTCACTCTCGCAAAGTAAATTAGTTTTGATTCGAATAGGCAAAATTGCTTCAAAATGCTGCAACTAATGGATCAAACATCTACCCTCCGACCCTTCTGGAGAATAAATTTGCCACTTTAATTCTGTCAAGTAATAGCCTGGCTTCTATGATAATGTTCTCACGTCTGAGGCACCAGGTTGTGGGTTCAAATCCCACTCCGGAGCCTGCAGCACAAGTGAATATTTCGAGAGTGGAACACTTTGAGATGTTAGCTTTCAGGTGAGTTTACAAAAGGAGGTTTATATCAGAGAATCTGGATGGATTGTTAAACTGGGCCTCAGGTGTGTGCGAAAGAACCAGCAACACTATTCATAAAGCATAAGGGAAGTCTGATGTGTTTTTTTAAACATTTATCCCTCAATCAATAATAGATTGTCAGGTCATTTTCTCCCATTCCGTTTTTGGGATCTTGCTGCGCACAAGTTGGCTAGCACATTTTCCTACAATAGAAAGACGGAGGATGAGGGGTGACCTAATAGAGGTGTATAAAATTATGAAAGGCATAGATAGGGTGAACGGTGGGAAGCTTTTTCCCAGGTCGGTGGTGACATTCACGAGGGGTCATGGGTTCAAGGTGGGGCGGGGGGGCGGGGTTTAACACGGATATCAGAAGGACGTATTTTACACAGAGGGTGGTGGGGGCCTGGAATGCGCTGCCGGGCAAGGTGGTGGAGGTGGACACACTGGGAACGTTTAAGACTTATCTAGATAACCACATGAATGGAATGGGAATGGAGGGATACAAAAGAATGGTCTAGTTTGGACCAGGGAGCGGCGTGGGCTTGGAGGGCCGAAGGGCCTGTTCCTGTGCGGTATTGTTCTTTGTTCTTTGCAACAAAAACTATCCTTTATTGGCTGTGATGTGCTTTAGGATGTCCTGAGGATATAAATGGCAATGTCATGCAAGCCTTTACATGCTTTTTTTTCAAAAATATTTTTTGTAAATTTATCTCTGCCATGTCCTTTTCGAGTATTGAAAAGTTGAACATCAGCTTAAATTACAAGAAGACCATATCCCACTGCCCTTTCTGAGTAACTATCACATTGTAGCTCCATATCCAAGGGATGTTTTCCAAAGTTGTCCACTACCTTGTTTTGGTGTTGTTGATCAGCTTTGGGTATTTTTTCAGGTACGAGGGCAAACGTTACTTGGTGTTTGGATACTAAGGAGCCTTTTGTTGGCAGGAACTTTCAGGGAGGAGGAGAGACGATTAGTGAAATGAGGAATGGAACCCTCAGCACTCAACTGGATACAACTATCGAAGGTGATAGAGGTGGCATTGTAAATGGCCATGGGCAGCACAGCGGCACAGTGGTTAGCACTGCTGTCTCACAGCACCAGGGTTCAATTCCCTGCTCGGGTCACTGTCTGTGTGGAGCTTGCATGTTCTCCCCGTGTCTGTGTGGGTTTCCTCCGGGTGCTCCGGTTTCTTCCCACAGTCTGAAAGACGTGCTGGTCAGGTGCATTGACCCAAACCGGTGCCGGGGTGTGCCGACTAGGGGAATTTCACAATAACTTCATTCAACTTTTACAGATGCACCATAGAAAGCACTCTTTCTGGTTGTATCACAGCTTGGTATGGCTCCTGCTCTGCCCAAGACAGCAAGGAACTACAAAAGGTTGTGAATGTAGCCCAATCCATCAGGCAAACCAGCCTCCTATCCATTGACTCTGTCTACACTTCCTGCTGCCTCGGCAAAGCAGCCAGCATAATTAAGGACCCCACGCACCCCGGACATTCTCTCTTCCACCTTCTTCCTTCGGGAAAAAGGTACAAAAGTCTGAGGTCACGTACCAACCGACTTAAGAACAGCTTCTTCCCTGCTGCTGTCAGGCATTTGAATGGACTTACCTTGCACTAAGTTGATCTTTCTCTACACCCTAGCTATGACTGTAACACAACATTCTGAACTCTCTCATTTCCTTCTCTATGAACGGTATGTTTTGTCTGTATAGTGCGCAAGAAACAATACTTTTCACTGTATGTTAATACATGTGACAATAATAAAGCAAATCAAATCAAATGCAGTGTTAATGTAAACCTTACTTGTGACTAATAAATAAACTTTATTTAGCAGCCTGATAACAGACAATGTGGGATCTGATCCTCAGAAAGGGAGTATGATAGAAATAAGAAAATAACATTTAAAAACATAAAAAAATTGTGTGAAAAAGCAAATAAAGCCCAGGATCCTTTCCCCACTCTGAAGTGAATATATTTGCAGCCAACAAACATCTGTCAAGTTTCATGTTTACCCCAACACGCCGAGGAGATGATGCTGAATGTGAAATTAGCTGGAACTGGGTCAGTGCGAAACTCCTTCCTTTCAGGAGAAGGAACTGCGATTTCTGATGCAAAGGAGTCGTTACCATGCTGCTCTGAAATGATAAACATTGGATTGTGTTCAATCCATTTCCCTGATGCTTCTGCTTTTGTCAACAGTTGAATCTCACCGGTCAGTGGCTGTTCTTGCCCAGGGTTACCATTGCAGGTTACAGCTGGTGGCTTTCCCCTGACATTAACCTTTGATTGCAGGGATATTGATGAACTGTCCTCACTGTCTATACTCACGTTGTGTATTGGCAGCTCTTTTTGGTTTCCCTCATAGCCTTGGGGCCGGTTTTCTGACCTCGCTGTGCCGGGCACGGATCGCGCCCATCCTGGAAAATGGTATTCCGACCTAAAATCCGGTCTTGTGCCCGGCGCTAAACAGATTGCAATCGTCACAGTCCCTCTCTATTGGTGCCAACCGGATGGGTGCAAGGCTGATTCACATATTTAAAGTAGCATTTAAATACGCTTATCCCGTTCGTGGCTGGATCCTCCCAGCTCCCAGCATCTTCTAACCTTCAGATACGGTGCGAGACCATAGAGGTTTACAGCATGGAAACAGGCCCTTCAGCCCAACTTGTCCATGCCGCCCCTTTTTTTAAAACCCGAAGCTAGTCCCAATTGCCCGCATTTGGCCCATATCCCTCGATACCCAAGACTCTAGACCAGCAACAATCACCCCTGGTCTCCGCTAGCAGAGATCAGCACGATGGCCATGCCAGGGACAAGGATACCATTGAAACTCCAGGGTGTTCAGAGACATGGCTGGGCAGTGCCCATCTTGGCATGCCAGTGTGCCAGGGCAGTGCCAAAAGGGTGGAGCCATGATGGTGGGGCTATGCTAAGGGGTCATGTAGGGGCAAGGATCACGCAGGGTTGGAGCGTGAAGGTGGGCATGTTGGGGGCCCTGCAGGGCGGCATGGAGAAAGGAGAAAGAATTGCAATTACTGATGAAAGGGAATTACCTCATGAATGGCACGGTGGTTAGCAGAGCTGCCTCACGGTGCCAGGGACCCGGGTTTAATTCCAGCCTCGGGTCACTGTCTGTGTGAAGTTTACACATTCTCCCCGTGTCTGCGTGGGTTTCCTCCGGGTGCTCCGGTTTCCTCCCACAGCTCAAAGATGTGCGGGTTAGGTTGATTGACCCTTAGTGTCCCAAGATGTGTAGGCTTGGGAGGATTAGCGGGTTAGGTGCGTGGGGTTACGGGGGTTGGGCCCTGTTGGAGAGTCAGTGCCGACTCAATGGGCCGAATGGCCTCCTTCTGCACTGTAGGGATTCTATGATCACCTTGTTTGGTATCTTCATCTCCATGTTCCCGAATCTGGTCACCCCTGCAGATATGGAAGGAGTTTGCCTGCGCATGAGGTCAGGCAGCAAGATCTACAATCCATCCAAACTGAAAGCAAAGAAAGCAATAATTGGGTCCCAATCAGAGAACTGCTCTGACATGCTAATCACTCACAGCCTCTCTCATGCCTATAACCTGTTCTAGCAGCCTATAAGCATCAAGAAAACTGTGGTCATCTCTGCCCCCCTTCGCCCCACTGGAATTAATTAGCAAATTCTGCTCCCTCAAGTGCCCAGTGACAGACAATCTGCCAAAATAATGAGTTAAAAACTGTAATTCCTGCAGGCCAGAAACTGTCTGTAAAAGAATCATTAGTCAGGAATATTTTGTGCATAAGAAATACATCTCCTTTGCTGGAATCTTAGCAGAAAATCAAATACAGGATGGGGGGAAAAGGTAAGATTGTTGTCCTTGGAGTAGAGAGGGTTACAGGTGATCCAATAGAGGACCCCCCTCCCCCCATCCCCCCACCACACACTCAGTGCAAATAATTTTAACACTTTTTAAAAATAAAAACTTTAGAAGTTCAGAATTCTGGAACAGTAACAATAACAAAAGTATTCTTCATTGGATTGCAATGACCTTACATTCCTTCCACTATCTTTGCAATCACTGAGCTGATTCTGTTGCTATGGCAACTGCTCAGGCTGTGACTCAGCATCCACATCCCTTTGGAATGTCGTGCCTTTCTCCAAGGCCGAATCACAGAATCCCTACAGTCCAGGAGGAGGCCATTCGGCCCATCGATCTCTGACAAAGTGTCTTACCCAGGCCCTTTCCTCCACCCTATCCTTGTACCCCCACACATTCACCATGGCTAATTCATCTAAACTGCACATCTTTGGCGTGTGAGAGGAAACCGGAGAACCCGGAGGAAACCCACGCAGACACGAGGAGGACGTGCAAACTCCACGCAGACAGTGACCTAAGCTGGGAATCGAGCCCGCGTCCCTGGCGCTGTGAGGCAGCAGAGCTAACCACTGTGTCACCATGCCACACAAGTAGTTGTTGTGGAGTATATTCCCTCGGATACAATGATCTCAGGAATTTTCCGTATCTCTGCGAAGTCACCAGGGCTCACATGAAGTGAAATTGGTTTAAAAATTGCCTAGCCCTCAAAGGCAAGCAGGGACAGAGTGTAACGTAGCAAAATTTGTGGATGATACTAAAATAGGTGGGAAAGCAGGCAGTGAAGAGGATATAAAGATTTTACAGACGGACATTGATAGGCTAGGAGAATGGGCCAAAATTTAATGTGGATAAGTGTGAGGTTATCCATTGTGACAGAAAAAAATAGAAAGGCAAATTATTACCTAAATGGAAAGCAGATTCAAAATGCGTCCGGGCAGAGGGATCTGGGTGTTTATGTTCATGAATCACAGAAAGTCACTGTGCAGGTGCAGCATGTGGTAAAAAAGGCCAATGGGATGTTGGCATTTATTGCAAAGGGCCTGGAGTATAAAAGTAGAAAAGTGTTGTTGCAATTGTATAGGGTGTTGGTGAGACCACATCTGGAGTAGTGTGTCCAGTTTTGGTCTCCTTATTTGAGGAAGGATGTTGCGGCATTCCTCCAACCTTCCAATGTCAGCGTTCCTCCAATTCTGACCACTTGAATATGACTGATTTTAATTGCTCCACCATTGGCAGCTGTCTAGAGCTAAGCACTGGAATTCCTTCCCGAAACATCTCGCCTTCTCCGCCTCTCTCTCTCCTGCTTTAAGATGTTCCTTAAAATCTCCCTCTTTGACTGGGACTTTGTTCACCTGTCAGGCTTGGTCTGACAATGTTTCTGTTAGAGACCTTGGAAGATTTTACGACATTAAGGATGGCTCTTTCAATGAGTAAAAGTTTCACTCCTGTGCCTTGTTCCTTTTCTTCTTCATCAGGAGAATAAATGACTAATCCTTGCCTTCCTTTGAAGAGGCAAAGACATAACACCAATCCCCTTGCCCTACCAAGCTTAGAATATAGGAACAGGAGGAGGCCATTCAGCCCCTTGAGCCTCTTCTTTGCCATTCAACCAGATCATGGCTGATCTGTATCTTACCATTTTCCCACTTTGATTCTGTAACCTTTAAAACCTAACAAGATCCATCCACCTCAGTATTGAAATTTTCAATTTATCCTTCCAGCCTCAGCAGCGTCTTGTGGGAGAATGTTCTAGAGAGCCAGTGGATGTTACCTACTTGGATTTCCAGAAGGCCTTTGACAAGGTGCTGCGCAGGAGGCTGCGGAGTAAGATAAGACCCATGGTATTAGAGGCAAGGTACTCGGATAGAGGATTGGCTGACTGGCAGAAGGCAGAGAGTTGGGATCAAGGAGTCCTTTTCAAGATGGCAGCCTGTGACTGGTGGAGTTCCGCAGGGGTCACTGTTGGGACCACAACTTTTCACTTTATACATAAATGATCTAGGTGAAGGAACTGAGGGTATTGTGGCTAGGTTTGCAGATGATACAAAGATAGGTGGAGGGACAAGTAGTATTGAAGAGTTGGGGGGCTGCAAAAGATCTAGGACAGGTTAGGAGAGTGGGTAAAGAAGAGGCAGATGGAATACAATGTGGGAAAGTGAGTTAATGCACTGAGGTAGGAAGAATAGAGGCATAGACTATTTTCTAAATGGGAAGAGAATTCAAATGTTGGAAGTGCAAAGGGACCTGGGAGTCCGAGTTCAAGATTCTCTTAAGGTTATCTTGCAGGTTGAGTTGGCCGTTAGGAAGGCAAATGCAATGTTAGCATTCATCTCAAGAGGACTAGAATACAAAAGCAGGGATGTGCTGCTGGGGATTTATAAGGCTCTGGTTGGACCATATTTGGAATATTGTGAACAGTTTTGGGCCCTGTACCTAAGGAAGGATGTGCTGGCCTTGGAGAGGGTCCAGAGGAGGTTCACGAGAATGATCCCGGGAATCAAAGGCTTGATGTATGAGGAGCGTTTAAGGATTCTGGGTCTGTACTTGATGGAGTTTAGAAGGATAAAGAGGGGGTGGGGGGGTGGATCTCATTGAAACTTACAGAATACTGAAAGGCCTGGATAGAGTGGACGTGGGGAAAATGTTTCCATTTGTAGAGAAACTAGGATCTGAGGGCACAGCCTCAGAATAAACAGACAACCCTCTCGAACTGAGATGAGGAGGAATTTCTTTTGCCACAAAGGGCTGTGGAGGTCAGGTCATTGAGTATGTTTAAGACAAAGATCGATAGGTTCTTGGTTGGTGAGGAGATCAAAGGATATGGGGAAAAGGTAGGAGAATGGGGTTGAGAAACATATCAGCCATGATTGAACGGTGGAACAGAATCAATGGGCCGAATGGCCTAATTCTGCTGCTATATCTTATGGTCTAGGTTTCCACTCCCCTTCATGTGAAGAATTGACATCATCCTGCATGTCTTGGCTCCAATTTTAATGTTCTGCCTCCTTGTTCTGGACTCTGTCCCAGGAAATCGATTCCCTCTCTCTATCCTATCAAACCTTTAATCATCTTAAACATCTCAAATGGTGGCCCCTTAAACTTCTGTACTCGAGAATGGGGAACACAAACCTAGTCTGTGCAATGTGTCTTGTTAACTTAACCCTTTTAGCCCTGGGTGACTCTGCTACATGTGCGGGAGCCTGAAATTAATTCCTTTAATACACTTTTCATGCTAAAAGCAACAGACATGAAGTAACTCATCAGTAATGAGTGCCTTTGAGAGATTCCCAAACAGCTTCCCCACGCTGTGGGCCCCATTTGAAGCCTGAATTCTTTATTTTATTATTAATGCAGCATGTCACAATTTGTACACTGTTCATTAGATCCATAAATTTTTACAAGTACTTTTCACAAAGATAGTCAGCTCCATCGCAGCAGTCAGTGTTATCACCGGCACTGACAGGATTTACGTGGAAAATATTGTTACTCAGCAACCCAGAGAATTCACTGTTTACTCATTTTAATTAACTATGGAAAAAGCTGTAAATTTCTGTATATTATAAATATAACGTTAACTTCTGCAGAACAAAATGTTTTTTTTCTCTGCTTTACCCGACTGAGCCAGTCACTCTGTGTTCCAGTTCATTAACTGTGTCCCAGAATTCACAGCATTTCAAAATATTCTACTTACACGGCCCAGTCTTTTAATAGTGGCACATTCTGGAGACCTCCCCAAGCAGGGACAGCGTGGGGTTAGATACAGAGTAAAGCTCCCTCTACACTGTCCCCATCAAACACTCCCAGGACAGGTACAGCACGGGGTTAGATACAGAGTAAAGCTCCCTCTACACTGTCCCCATCAAACACTCCCAGGGCAGGTACAGCACGGGGTTAGATACAGAGTAAAGCTCCCTCTACACTGTCCCCATCAAACACTCCCAGGCCAGGTACAGCACGGGGTTAGATACAGAGTAAAGCTCCCTCTACACTGTCCCTGTCAAACACTCCTAGGCCAGGTACAGCACGGGGTTAGATACAGAGTAAAGCTCCCTCTACACTGCCCCCATCAAACACTCCCAGGACAGGTACAGCACGGGGTTAGATACAGAGTAAAGCTCCCTCTACACTGCCCCCATCAAACACTCCCAGGACAGGTACAGCATGGGGTTAGATACAGAGTTGTTCTGTTCATGATTCTTTCTGAACTCTGACCTCAGCATCGCAATGCGCAGTGTGTCTGTGAGATTTTCCCATTTCCCACCCTTGCCTCCCTCGCGGTTTATCTGAGTGTGATGATCGCTCAGTCTCCCACTCTGTTGTGTATTGAACTTGCTGCTGTGGATTCACCCTGGGCGACACTGAGTCACCGAGTTCTGTTTCAGTGTGTCCCCCAGAGCAGGTTTTGATATATTTCAGTTTGGTGTTTTGACAGTTAGAAAGGGAATATTTTAGGGAATCGATGACTCATTCTGGGGAAAGAGCACTGGAGGTAACGAAGCTGCTGAACTCACTAATGGTTTGTTTTCCCCTCATCAATGTATTTGTTGCCTCTAAAGTTGTCCATTCTGACAGAGCTCTGGCTATTCTCCCATCTTCTCGTCCACAAAGTTTTATTCCCCATGTCATAACTTTCATCTGGTTTTGTGCACCCATCACCCCTGCGCTCACTACCTAAGCTCCGGATTGGACGGCAGTTCAATCTTTGAACCCTCGCCCTTATTTTCAAACCTTCCCTATGGTCTTGCCCCTCCCTCCCTGCCTCTGTAATCCTTTCCAGCCTCACTACCCTCCTCCAATTCTGGCCTCTTGATCATCCCCGACTTTAATCACTCCACCTTTGGCGCCTGTACCTTCAGTTGCCTGGGCTCTGGAATTCCCCCTTCCTCTCCCTTTCCTTCAGGATGCTCCTTAAAACCTATCCCTTTGACCAAACTTTTGGTCGCCTGCCTTAACATCTCCTTTTGTGGCTCAGTGTATAGTTTGTCTTGATGATGCTCTTGTGAAGAATTTTGGGATGTTTTCTGCTGTTAAAGAACAAAGAACAAAGAAAATTACAGCACAGGAACAGGCCCTTTGGCCCTCCAAGCCTGCACCGACCATGCTGCCCGACTTAACTAAAACTCCCTACCCTTCTGGAGACCATATCCCTCTATTCCCATCCTATTCATGTACTTGTCAAGACGCCCCTTAAAAGTCACTACCGTATCCGCTTCCACTACCTCCCCCGGCAACTAGTTCCAAGCACCCACTACTCTGTGTGTAAAACATCTGCCTCGTACATCTCCTTTAAACCTTGCCCCTCACACCTTAAACCTATGCCCCCTAGTAATTGACTCTTCCACCCTGGGAAAAAGCTTCTGACTATCCACTCTGTCCATGCCTCTCATAATCTTGTAGACTTCTATCAGGTCTCCCCTCAACCTCCATCGCTCCAGTGAGAATAAACCAAGTTTCTCCAACCTCTCCTCATAGCTAATGCCCTCCATACCAGGCAACATCTGGTAAATCTTTTCTGTACCCTCTCCAAAGCCTCCACATCCTTCTGGTAGTGTGGCGACCAGAATTGAACACTATATTCCAAGTGCGGCCTAACTATGGTTCTATAAAGCTGCAACATGACTTGCTAATTTTTAAACTCAATACCCGGGCCGCTGAAGGCAAGCATGCCATATACCTTCTTGACTACCTTCTCCACCTGCATTGCCATTTTCAGTGACCTGTGTACCTGTACACCCAGATCCCTTTGCCTATCAATACTCTTAAGGGTTCTGCCATTTACTGTAGATTTCCTTTCTGTATTAGACCTTCCAAAATGCATTTACCTCACATTTGTCCGGATTAAACTCCATCTGCCATCTCTCCGCCCAAGTCTCCAACTGATCTATATCCTGCTGTATCCTCTGATGGTCCTCATTGTTATCCGCAAATCCACCAACCTTTGTGTCGTCTGCAAACTTACTAATCAATCCAGTTACATTTTCCTCCAAATCATTTATATATATTACAAACAGCAAAGGTCCAGCTCTGATCCCTGTGGAACACCACTTGTCATAGCCCTCCATTCAGAAAGGCACCCTTCCACTGCTACCTTCTGCCTTCTTTGACCGAGCCAGTTTTGTATCCACCTTGCCAGCTCACCTCTGATCCCATGCGACTTCACCTTCTGCACCAGTCTGCCATGAGGGACCTTGTCAAGGCCTTACTGAAGTCCATGTAGACAACATCCACTGCCCTACCCTCATCAATCATCTTCGTCACTTCCTCGAAAAACTCGATCAAGTTCATGAGACATGACCTCTCCTTCACAAAACCATGTTGCCTCTCACTAATATGTCCACTTATTTCCAAGTGGGAATAAAGCCTGTCTCGAAGAATCCTCTCCAATAATTTCCCTACCACTGATGTAAGGCTCACTGGCCTGTAATTACCTGGATTATTCTTGCTACCCTTCTTAAACAAAGGAACAACATTGGCTATTCTCCTCTGGGACCTCCCCTGTAGCCAGTGAGGATACAAAGATTTCTCGCAAAGCCCCAGCAATTTCCTCCCTTGCCTCTCTCAGTATTCTGGGATATATCCCATCAGGTCCTGGGGACTAGTCTACCTTAATGTTTCTCAAGAACCCCAATACCTCCTCCTTTTTGATCTCAACATGACTCAAACTATCTACACATCCTTTCCCAGACTCATCATCCACCAAGTCCTTCTCTTTGGTGAATATTGACGCAAAGTACTCATTTAATACCTCACCTATTTCCTCTGGCTCCACGCATAGATTTCCTCCCTTGTCCTTGAGTGGGCCAACCCTCTCCCTGGCTACCCTCTTGCTCTTTATATATGTATAAAAAGCCTTGGGATTTTCCTTAATCCTGCTGGCCAAAGCTTTTTCATGACCCCTTTTAGCCCTTCTTACTCCTTGCTTAAGTTTCTTTCTACTTTCCTTGTATTCCACACTTGCTTCATGTGTTCCCAGCCCCCTAGCTTTGACAAATGCTTCCTTTTTATTTTTGACTAGGCTCACAATATCTCTCGTTATCCAAGGTTCCCAAAACTTGCCATAGTTATCCTTCATCCTTACAGGAATGTGCCGGTCCTATGAACTTACACTTGAAAGCCTCCCACATGCCAGATGTTGATTTGCCCTCAAACGTCTGCCCCCAATCTACGTTCTTCAGTTCCTGCCTACTATTGTTGTAATTAACCTTCCCCCAATTTAGCACCTTAACTTGAGGACTACACTGATCTTTATCCATCAGTATCTTAAAGCTTATTGAATTGTGGTCACTGTTCCCGAGCTGCTCCCCTACTGAAACATCGACCACCTGGCCGGGCTCATTCCCCAAACCAGGTCCAGTATGGCCCTTCCCCAGTTGGACTATCTACATACTGTTTCAGGACGCCCTCCTGGATGTTCCTTACAAACTCTGACCCATCCACGCCCCTAGCACTAAGTGAGTCCCAGTCAATATAGGGAAAATTAAAATCTCCCACCACAACAACCCTGTTACTTATACACCTTGCCAAAATCTGCCTACATATCTGTTCCTCAATCTCCCGCTGGAAGTTGGGTGGCCTATAGTAAACCCCCAACATTGTGACTACACCTTTCCTATTCCTGAGCTCTACCCATATTGCCTCGCTGTATGAGCCCTCCGAGGTGTCCTCCCGGAGTACAGCTATGATATTCTACTTAACCAGTAGTGCAACTCCCCCATCCCTTTTACATCCCCCTCTATCCCGCCTGAAACATCTGTATCCTGGAATGTTAAGCTGCCAATCCTGTCCTACCCTTAACCAAGTCTCTGTAATGGCAACAACATCATAGTTCCAAGTACTAATCCAAGCTCTAAGTTTATCTGCCTTACCTGTTACACTTCTTACATTGAAACAAATGCACTTCAGTCCACCAGACCCTCTCTAATTAGCAAAACCACCCTGCCTGCTGTTTCTCTGAGTCTTACTGGCCCGACTCTCTCGTTCCCCTTCAGCTAATTCACCTTTGCTTTGGTTCCCACCCCCCTGCCAAACTAGTTTAAATCCTCCCGTGTGACACTAGCAAACCTCCCGGCCAGAATATTTGTGCCCTTCCAGTTTGGATGCAACCCGTCCTTCTTGTTCAGGTCCCATCTGCCCTGGAAGGGACCCCAATAGTCCAGACATCTGAAACCCTCCCTCCTACACCAGCTGTTTAGCCACGTGTTGAGCTGCACTATCTTCCTATTCCTCGCCTCACTGGCACGTGGCACAGGGAGTAATCCTGAGATTACAAACCTCGAGGTCCTGCTTTTTAACTTTCTACCTAATTCCCTAAACTGCTGCTGCAGAACCTCATCACTCTTCCTGCCTATGTCGTTAGTACCAATATGTACCACAATCTCTGGCTGTTCACCCTCTCCCTTCAGAATGCTTTCTGTCCGTTCAGAGACATCCTGGAACCTGGCACCAGGGAGGCAACATCCCATCCTGGAGTCTCTATAAAGGTGCTATATGAATGTTCTTGTTGCTCGATAGATTACCAAAGCATCACTTTAGGTTCTGTCCCCTCTCTGGTGAATCGATAAGGAGGAAATATTGCTGAGATGTTTGTGTTGATAATCATTCCTCCGCTGGAATATACTCGTTTTGGGATTTTGTGATATGGAGGTGAGGATTACAGCCAGGTGCTGTCACTATGGTAGAATAGTCGTTAACTCTTGCTGTGTCAAGTAACACATCAAGTTTTTTGGAACCCATCAAAATTTATCAGAGGTAGGAGAGGGGAAATGTGACTTTATCGAAAGTACAAAAACCTCAAGCAAAGAAGCACATTGTGTGTATCATAGAAATCATAGAAACCCTACAGTACAGAAAGAGGCCATTCGGCCCATCGAGTCTGCACCGACCACAATCCCACCCAGGCCCTACCCCCATATCCCTACATATTCTACCCACTAATCCCTCTAATCTACGCATCCCAGGACACTAAGGGGCAATTTTAGCATGGCCAATCAACCTAACCCGCACATCTTTGGACTGTGGGAGGAAACCGGAGCACCCGGAGGAAACCCACGCAGACACGAGGAGAATGTGCAAACTCCACACAGACAGTGACCCAAGCCGGGAATCGAACCCAGGTCCCTGGAGCTGTGAAGCAGCAGTGCTAACCACTGTGCCACCGTGCCGCCCTATGTGTGAGTGTGAGTGTATAAGAATGTGTGTATGTACAAGAGTGTGTGTGTGTTACAGGAGAAGAGTGTGTGTGTGCGCATGTGTGTGTGGCTGCATAAGAGTGTGTAAATGGCTGTATAAGAATGTGTATGTGCGAGACTGTATGTGTTAGTGTATAAAATAATGTGTGTGACTGTATAAGAGAGTGTGTACGTGCAAGTGTGTGTGTGTGATTGTATAAGGGAGTGTGCATGTGCGAGACTGTATGTATGACTGTATAAGAGAGTATGTGTATTATGAGAATGTGTAACTGCAACAGTTGAAAAGCTGACTCACCTTTGTGTCCTGGCCATTATTCATCCCTTAGCCACCAACACACAAACAGATTTTCTGATCATTATCATATTTTTCGAATTTATTCTTTCACAGGATGTGACCAGTAGCAAAAAAGTTACTGAAACCAGAAGTAGCAACAAATGTGAGTGACAAGATCACTGCACTTCAAGTATAAACCAGACATTAAAAAATGAAGCCCTTTAAAATAAAACCACTTTAAAGGTAAGGGCTCTTAAAACGGGGATTTAGTGTACGCATAACTAGCGAAGCTGTTCCTTCGGGTGGTCAGGAAGAAGGAGTCTCACCAGCTGTACTGAGCACAGAACTACCATCAATCCCAGAGGTCCACGTGTCTTCACTGACCCCAATGGAACAAGGACAATTACCAAGGCAACACGATCCATAGGAATGACACTCTCATAACGAGGTACATTACCCAGGCGAGCGGACAATGTCAGCACACACGTGGTCCATTAAGAGATCTGCATGATTTAAAGACTATGGGCGGGATTTTATGGCTACACTCGTCCCAAAACCGAAAATTCCGCCCGAGGTCAATGGACCTTTCCGTGGTCCGCCTCTCGTCTGCTCCGATTCCCATGGTGGGCGGAACGGGAAAATTGTATGCAATGCATGTGCTAATGACTGACTAATAAAACAAACAGTTGTTAATGCATGAGAACAGTGTGTATACAGTGGGTAACTTGGGTAACTCTCAGTCACACGGGATCATGCATGCAAATGTGTCTTCTGTTTGCTAGGAAAAGGGGGATCTTTGTATCTTCTGTTTGACATGAAAAGGGGGATGTTTGTGTTTTGAAATGTAATCAATCTGATATCACATGTGGATTGTTGCAGTCATTTAACTGTGCCATGAGACTATCCATCTCTGCAAGCGGCCATCTTAGAATCAGTTCAATGAAGACTTACAACAATAAAATACCGAAGAAGCAGTTGTCTTTAAATTTGAAACAGCAGTGTGTGTATGTGTCTATGAGTGTATCTTACTCAGAAAACCTTACCGCATGATCATGAAAACAAACTGATGCTTCCTAATAAAAGCAGTTAAACAACCTCCCACACAGCAACATTTGCTTACAGTGGGTCTGAGATTTATTTATCCTTTCTTTAACTAACATTACAGAATTATATGAGGGGAAAGAAATCACTCCAGCTCCCACTCACCTTTGCTCATTCAAATGGAGGCAAGGATGTCAAAACTCAAATTGCAATTTGATGAATTGAAAGGAATGGGATTTGTTGGACAGAGCGTCTGCAAAAACAAATTGTATTTACGGAGGTTGCATTTCCGTTCTCACGTTTCCTCCTTTCTCTCCTGAAAACACTGACTCTCTGCTGATGGTCCACATGGTTTGTGTTCCTCCCCACGCAGTAACGCACTTAGCGATTATTTTAAATATAGATTAAGCTTGTAGCATTAATTATCAGTCAATGTTTGAACAACTTTATTGCACTAATAAGGAACTTGAATTTACATAGCACCTTACATGGCTGCAGAATATTAGCACTTTACAACCAATTAAGGCATTCAAGTATGTTTGAAGTGTAGTCACTGTTGTAATATAGGAAAAGTAAGAGCTAATTTGCACACAGCAAGATCCTACAAACAGCAATGGGATAATGTCTAGATCACTTGTTTTTTCTGATGTTGGCCAAGGAATAAATATTGGCCGGGACACCATGGAGAACTCCCATACTCCTTTTCAGAATGGTGCCCTGGAATTTTTTACATCAAACCTGAGAGGGCAAATGGGGGCTCCAGTTTTTGCTCCAACTGAAAGATTTCATCTCCCTCAGTGGTGCACCATGAGTGTCAACTTAGATTATACGCTCGCCAGAGAAGACTTGAACACATAGCTATCTGGCTCCAGGGGCAAGAATTCTACACACTGAGTCAAGGTTGTTGTATTTAAAAATACCATCTAATAGCCGGTACTGGTCAGAGCAAGAGGATAATGAGTGTTTGGCCAACTGTAGAGACATTAGTCAGGAGGAACATTACACTAAATTTATTAAGTGATAATAACATTCCGATCATTTTTATTTTACTTTCAGCTAATGTGAATTAATAGTCCCTGGATGACCAAATTCCCTCCCTGTCAGCAAATAATTCATGCTGGAACCAATCACTTAGTAATGACTCAGTGCTAGTATAATGAGAATATCTCTAATTAAAGATATTATGACACATTGGGCTGGAGAGGAAATTCTCTAAATCAGGTCATCAATGAGCCTTTAAGGCGAATTAAAAAGCATATTAATGATGACCGAAATAAGGTCAGAAAAATGACTAAAGAAAGGTCCCCTAAGCATGGAAATTTTAGTATTAATAGGAGAGATTAGAGAAGCTGGGATTTATCTCTTTACAACAGAGAAGGTTAAGGGGAGATTTACTAGAAATGTTCAAAATTCTGAAGGACAGCAGATAAAGAAAAACTGTTTCCAGTGATGACTGAGATGGAGTACAGGAGAGAGCTAGAGAATTTGCTGAACTGGTGTGATGACAATAATCTCTCCCTCAATGTCAACAAAGTGAAGGAAATAGTCATCGACTTCAGGAAGTATAGTGGAGGGCATGCCCTTATCTACATCAATGGGGATGAAGTGGAAATGAACACCTCTACTTTCTCAAGAGGCTTGGAAATTTGACATGTCAGCTACGAATAACATCAACTTTTACAGATACACCATAGAAAGTATTCTTTCTGGTTGTATCACAGCTTGGTATGGTACTTGCAAAAAACTACAAAGGGTTATGAACGAAGCCCAGTCCATCACACAAACCAGCCTCCCATCTATTGAGTCTGTCTATACTTCCTGCTGCCTCAGAAAAGCAGCCAGCATAATCAAGGACCCCGCGCACCCCGGACATTCTCTCTTCCACCTTCTTCTGTTGGGAAAAAGATACAAAAGTCTGAGAACACGTACCAACCGGCTCAAGAACAGCTTCTTCCCTGCTGCCATCAGGCTTTTGAATGGACCTACCTTGTATTAAGTTGAGCTTTCTCTACACCTTAGCTATGACTGTGACACTACATTCTGCACTCTCTCGTTTCCTTCTCTATGAACAGTATGCTTTGTCTGTATACCATGCAAGAAACAATACTATTCACTGTATGTTAATACATGTGACAATAATAAATCAAATCAAATCAAATCATTCTGTTCCTCCTTCCCTTCAGCCCACATCTTTCAATTCCTTCCCTCTCCATAAACAAATCCAATTGGCTCTTGAACCCATTTGAACTTGTTCCTTCCCCTAGGGGATTTTCACAGTAACTTCATTGCAGCGTTAATATAAGCCTCCCTGCGACACTAATAAATAAACTTAAACAGTGTCTGTCCTACTAAGTTTCACCCTTTGGATGAGAAAGTTTCCCAAATATCTTTCTTAATCGTAACCTCCTCATTTTGAATTAATCGCTATAAGGTTTCAATTCTTCGTAGTACTCAGCGGGAATGCTGAGAGTTACAAGACTGCGTATTTGGACTTGGAGGACATCATGGCTAATCCCAATCCCATCTACCACTCTCTTTTCCAATGAACCTCACTGGATGACAATCAGGAGTGGAATCTGGGCTGATTCCTTCTTGAGTGGCTGTGGTAAGTTGTCACTGTTGCCCCAGTTCAGTCAGCACAGACTGGCGACCAAAGCTGCGATCTTCCTGCTTTGCTCCACATTTTCCAACAAAGGAAAGAGCCGGTTAAAGTCAGCGGGCCTGAAAGAATAATATTGTCTCCACTTTTGGTAAGAAAGTGAGAGTTCAATTCCCCCATGGTGACACATGGTCAGAAAGGTATATAGAGTCCTGGGTGGGATTCCCCCATCCTGTTGGGAATTGTCATGAGCTGACAGAGTATCTGGCAGACCAGCAAGACAAGGTTGGGAATTTGGGAATGGAAAATCCCATCCAAAGGGCGGAATTTTCCCATTCCGCCTGCCATGGGAATCATAGCAGGCAGCACACGGACCATGCAAAGGCCTGTTGACCTCGGGTGGGATTTCCCGGTCTTGGGGCGAGCGCAGCCAGAAAATCCTGTCCTTAGGGATATTACAGCTGAGGAAGCCACTCAGCCCATCGAGTGCATGCAGTTACAGATTTTATGATTACCATCAAGCAGTGAAAATTAATGGATTTTCAGGAATAGTTTTGTAACTTTTACCATTTGGAAAGTGTGAGGTAATTTTAGGCTAAGCAGAAGATTTTTCCTTTCACAAACACACAAGTTTATATATTTTTGCACTCAATTTGATGTGACTTTTTGGAGTTTCTCTTTATTATAATATTTGTACATTTTTATATATCTCCCTATATATGGAAGCAAGCAGCACAGATGTTAGACAACAATAATAATGTATAGAGTGTATATTTAAGCAGCACGGTGTCTGTGATCCAGATGTTATTTCTGGGTCTGTTGAAACTTGGCTGGGATATTGATTGAAGCTGTCAGTCCGACACTTTGGGTTTTGAGTGAGTTATCTGGATATTTCTGAAACAAAAACCAGATGGCCAAAGGCTCCTGTTTAACAGATTAATTTCTGTTTGGGATTAGGGTTCATAATCCCTCCAGGAATTAAAGATTACCCTCCAGGAAACTGCTGCAAACAATTCCAGGAAAGAAATCCATAGTGACGTTAAAAAAAATGTCAGTTTATTAATTTTCTTTGAACATTTTGCTCATTATTATAGTTGAGGAGTAAAAGGCTGTTTTGTCTGACAGTCAAGGATCATCCAATCCAGTGACAAATAATGATATCCTTTCCAATTGGTGCATTGCGAAGATATTACAGCAATGGCAAATGCAATGTTAGCATTCATGTCAAGAGGGCTAGAATACAAGAGCAGGCATGTACTTTTGAGGCTGTATAAGGCTCTGGTCAGACCCCATTTGGAGTATCGTGAGCAGTTTTGGGCCCCATATCTAAGGAAGAATGTGCTGGCCTTGGAAAGGGTCCAGAGTAGGTACACAAGAATGATCCCTGGAATGAAGAGCTTGTCGTATCAAGAATGGTTGAGGACTCTGGGTCTACTCGTTGGAGTTTAGAAGGATGAGGGGGGATCTTATTGAAACTTACAGGATACTGCGAGGCCTGGATAGAGCAGACATGGAGAGGATGTTTGCACGAGTAGGAAAAACTAGAACCAGAGGGCACAACCTCACGCTAAAGGAACGATCCTTTAAAACAGAGATGAGGAGGAATTTCTTCAGCCAGTGAGTGGTGAATCTGTGGAAGTCTTTGCCGCAGAAGGCTGTGGAGGCCAGATCATTGAGTGTCTTTAAGAGAGAGATAGATAGGTTCTTGATTAATAAGGGGAGCAGGGGTTATGGGGAAAAGGCAAGAGAATGGGGATGAGAAAAATATCAGCCATGATTGAATGGCAGAGCAGACTGGATGGGCCGAGTGGCCTAATTCTGCTTCTATATCTTACGGTCTTATGTTGATGACCACAGTGGCACAGTGGTTAGCACTGCTGCCTCACAACACCAGTTGGGTCACTGTCTGTGTGGAGTTTGCACATTCTCCCTGTGTCTGCACGGGTTTCCTCTGGGTGCTCTGGTTTCCTCCCACAGTCTAAAAGACATGCTGGTTAGGTGCATTGGCCATGCTAAATTCTCCCTCAGTGTACCCGAACAGGTGCCAGAATGTGGTGACTAGGGGATTTCATTGCTTCATTGCAGTGTTAATGTCAGCCTACTTGTGACTATTAAATAAACTTTAAATAAATGAACTTTCAATCACAAAAGTGGGGGAAGGACTGGGTGGGACATTTTGGGTGAGTGGAGGGGGCGGGGGGGGGGGGGGGCGGCGGGGGGGGGGGGGGGGGGGGGGGCGGGGGGGTGGGGGGGTAGGATTGGGCAGGGTGAAGAATCCTCCAGGAATATGTCCTTCCAGAATTGACAACCCTGTCGGAAATGTCTAAGTTCTTATATTTGTGTCAATAACAGAAGGCATTGGAGGGCAGTGTTGAGTTTCAATGAGTTCTATTCCAGTTCCCCCCATTCTCTGTTAACTTGCCTCTGAGTTAAGACCTCATTACAATACCCAATTTATGAGTACTGATTGATCTCTGATTATCCACTACAGGCTACATGGGCAATGGGAGGTCGGGGGGGGGTGGTGGGTTGGTGGTACGGGATCTGCTGACACCAAACTGAGATGGTAGGGGAGGGCCGGGTGATGCAAAGTCTGTCTCTCTGAGGCACAGTGTATTGCCCTGGAATTTTCTCTGCTCCTCTCCTGCTGCTGCGACTTGGATGGAAGTGCGGCAGAAATCCCTGTTTATATAGTCATTGTGTCTGACAGAGGAGTGGGGGCAGGGAGGAGTCTGGCCTTCTTCGCCAACACTAAGGGAAATTTGAATTTTTTTATAAAACGAGCGTCTGAATGACTGCTGGAAATTGTGGGACATTCTTCCATTTTACACTGCGATTCTAATGTCCTGTCGGATGTGGCTCAGTGGGTAGCATATCTGACTCATAGTCAAACGGCTGTGGGTTCTAGTCACAGTCCAAAGACTTGCGGGCGGGACGATTAAAAGTCCAGGCCGATACTGTGCAGTGCTGAGGGTGGCATGGTGGCACAGTGGTTAGCACTGCTGCTTCACAGCTCCAGAGACCTGCGTTCGATTCCTGGCTTGGGTCACTGTCTGTGTGGAATTTGCACATTCTCCCCGTGTCAGCGTGGGTTTCCTCCGGGTGCTCCGGTTTCCTCCCAGAGTCCAAAGATTTATTCCCAGTGTCCTAATCGATACTTATCCCTCATTTATCTCAAGGACAGATTACAGTATCTGGTCTTTACCACAGTTACTGTCTGTGGAGGGTTGCTGTGTGAAAATTGCCTGCCACCTTTCTTAGATTACAACAGTGACTAAAAGAATACTTAATTAACTGTAAGGTACTTTTGAACATCTTGAGGTGGTGAAAGGCGCTATATAAATTCAGGTCCTTTCTGCTGTTCAGTTTCACCTGAATGCTCAGACAGCACTATCTGCAGCAGTCAGTTCACAGCCTGGTTCTTGGTTAAACTCAAGTGGCCAAAGCCCTCAGGAAGGATCTTCATAAAAAGAAAATGACAGAATGAAATTCTGTTTATCGGACAATCGGGTCTACCCGATTTAATTTCAGACCAGGCTGTCAGATAATGTGTAGAGTCACAAAAACAAGAGACAAATACGATAATACTCAGCCTCAGAATTCATTCAAGTCCCACAGCACAGTGCAAGAACAAGCCAGCAATTTCCCCTGTGATTATGATTTTCAGTGCTGACTGTGATTCTGTTTGGAACTGACAAAATCAAAGACTTGGAGAGGCAGAGAAGTTTTCAGCAATATGTTGTTTCACTCATATTTCGTGAGATGTTAGTGGCAGGTTTGAGAAGCGTAATGGAAACAGGAACAGCAACCTGTGATAACAGAATCCGAAAATTCTGGGATTAATTCCTCCCTATCCTAATTCCTTCCTTTCCCATAGGGCAGCACAGTGGCACAGCGGTTAGCACTGCTGCCTCACAGCACCGGGGACCTGGGTTCGATTCCCGGTTTGGGTCACTGTCTGCATGGAGTCTGCACGTTCTCCCCGTGTCTGCGTGGGTTTCCTCCGGGTGCTCCAGTCCTGCTCTGCCCAAGACTGCAAGGAACTACAAAAGGTCGTGAATGTAGCCCAATCCATCACGCGAACCAGCCACCCTTCCATTGACTCTGTCTAAACTTCCCGCTGCCTCGGCAAAGCAGCCAGCATAATTAAGGACCCCACGCACCCTGGACATTCTCTCTTCCACCTTCTTCCATTGGGAAAAAGATACAAAAGTCTGAGGTCACATACCAACCGACTCAAGAACAGCTTCTTCCCTGCTGTTGTCAAGACTTTTGAATGGACTTACCTTGCATTAAGTTGATCTTTCTCTACACCCGAGCTATGACTGTAACACTACATTCTGCACTTTCTTGTTTCCTTCTTTATGAATGGTATGCTTTGTCTGTATAGCGCGCAAGAAACAATACTTTTCACTGTATGTTAATACATGTGACAATAATAAATCAAATCAAATCAAATCAAATCACAGTCTAAAGATGTGCTGGTTAGGTGGATTGGCCGTGGTAAATTCCCCCTCAGTGTACCCGAACAGGCGTTGGAGTGTGGCGACTAAGGAATTTTCACAGTAACTTCATTGCAGTGTTAATGTAAGCCTACTTGTGACTCATAAATTAACTTTTCCTGGGAGGCTTTCGTAATATGCCAATGCACCAATCCAATAGGGGATTCAGGAGAAACTTCTTCAATGAGAGAGGTGAGAATGTGGAACTCACTGCCACAGGGAGTGGTTGAAATGAACAGTACTGATGTATAAAAGGGGAAGCTGGATAAACAGCTGAGGCAGAAAGGAATATGGGGACAGGGTGATGGGAGCTGAAGTTTACGAAGAGTATTTAGAGCACAAAAACAGGCAATTCAGCCCAACTGCTCCATGTTGGTGTTAACGCTCTACACAAACCTCCTCTCACCCGACCAGCACAACCTTGTATTCCTTTCTCCACAAGGTTTTCATCAACATCAGGACAGACCATCTGAAGTTTAAAGTTTATTTTTGTTAGTCACAAGTAAGGCTTGCATTAACACTGCAATGAAGTTACTGTGAAAATCCCCTCGCCACCACAGTCTGGCACCTGTTCGGGTCAATGCACCTAACCAGCACGTCTTTCAGACTGTGGGAGCAAACCGGACCACCCGAAGGAAACCCACGCAGACACGGGAAGAACGTGCAGACTCCGCACAGACAGTGACCCAAGTTGGGAATCAAACCCGGGCCCCTGGCGTTGTGAGGCAGCAGTGTTAACCGCTGTGCCACCGTGCCGCCCCATCTGGGTTGAATGGCCTTGGCTTTGTTCTTTTCTCGGTCTGTGTGACGTCCTACCATAAACAGCTGCATTTGTCAGCTGAAGACTCAAGCTGCTTCAACCAGAAGAATTTCCTCAGACAATTAAGAGTAAAATGTTATTTTATTTTGAATTCTTAGTTCCCAAAGCAAATACGCTTCAAACAAAACTTGTGTGATAGTCTGTGTGTCTGTATATGAGTGTCTATGACAGTGTGTATGTGTGTGTGTGTTTAGGGTATGTCAATGTATTTATGCATATCTGTATTTGTACGGGAATTTTACCATCCCGCTCGCCACGGGAATCGGAGCGGGCGAGGGGCGGACAAGGTCCACTGACCTTGGACGGGATTTTACGGTTTCTGGATGGGGCGAGGCGGTAAAATCCAGTTTCTCTCTCTGTGTATTCATATTTGCATCTGTCTGGTTTTCTATACGTGGGATGTGTGTTTCTCTATGTATCTGGGGGTGTCTGTATTGCTCTGTATATCTCTGATGTTTATGTGTGGGGGAGAGGGGTGAGAGGCTGTGTGATTGTGTGGGGATGGGGGCTGTGTGATTCTGTGTATCTGTGTGATTCTGTGTATGTGTGTCTGTGAGGGACTATGTGATTCTGTGTTTGTGTGCTGTGTGATTCTCTGTATCTGTGTGTGTGTGTGCATGTGTGTACCTGTGCGTATGTGTGTGTGCATCAGTGGGGTCTATGTGATTCTGTGTGTGTGTGTGAGTGGGGAGGGGGCAGGGCTGTGATTCTCTGTGTGTATCTGTGCGTGTGTGTGCATGTGTGTTTATGTGTGTATGTGCATTTGTGTGTATCTGTGTGTGTGCGTGTGTGTTTATGTGTGTGCATTTATGTGTGTATCTGTGTGTATATGTGCGTGTGTGTATATGTGCGTGTGTGTATATGTGTGTGTATGTGAGTGTGTGTATGTGAGGATGTGTGTGTGTGTGTATGTGTGGGTGTGTATGTGTGTGTGTATATGTGTGGGGGTGTGTGTGTATATGTGTGAGTGTGTATATTTGTGGGTGTGTATGTGTGGGGGTGTTGTGTGTATATGTGTATGTGTGTGTATATGTGTGAGTGTGTATATTTGTGGGTGTGTGTGTGTGTGTGTATATGTGTGGGTGTGTGTGTGTATATATGTGTGGGTGTGTATATGTGTGGGGGTGTGTGTGTATATGTGTGTATATTTGTGGGTGTATGTATATGTGTGGGTGTGTGTGTGTGTATATGTGTGGGTGTGTATGTGTGTGTATGTATGGGTGTGTGTGTGTGTATATGTGTGGGTGTGTATGTGTGTGTATGTATGGGGGTGTATATATGATGGGAGGTTCAACTCAAGAGGTCAATGAAACATTTTCCTTCCATTCCACGTGCCTTTAATTCAGCTCTACGCACACTGCAGGTGAAACTGTTCATCAGCACTGGAACAGGCAGGAATTCACAAATTAACAACACATCCATTTACAAATTAAAAACATTGTCATTCAAAAATAAAAACCCTTGAGATCTGTGCTGATGGTTCAATGGGGATAATCTGAGATCAGATTCCAAATCCTCGACCCAGGAACATTCAGCAAAAGCTGCTACATATTCAACCTTGACACTCGCTGAAACGCTTTCAGTGACTGAAAGCCTTGGCTGTGATGCCCTCTGTAGCCAAATAGGCCATCGCCACCAGGGGGCATCTGTTACCTCGTCCAGAGAAAGGGAGAGAAAGAGAATAATAACTAGTGTAGCTCATTGCTGGAGACATGCTGAGAGCTCGGGAGAATGATGGTATAGGTTCAGTGCACAGAGAATCAGTTTGTGTTCACCTAATGAGATAATTCTTACTAAAATCACAATGTATTCAAGAGTGACATTAGGTGGAACAGAGATCACAGTTACAGCGAGCAGTCCCTTTCAGGTTGCTTACAAATCAGACAAAAACCAGCAAGATAAACAATGTGTCTGACACATTCAACAACTCCAGTGACAGAACAATATTTCAAATTCATCTTTTAAACATCTTTTGAGTTTACAAGCGGACACAGTGATGGGGTTTGATTGCAGAGACAACTCAGACTAACCTAAGGGTTGACGGACTCCAGATGTACTGCCAATCGTGCATCATTCGCCGGCTGGGGAAGGTACAGAGCTCCGTACACTGAACAGAACTCCTCTGGACACTGTACCAGTAGCAGGAGAACTGGCTTTACGGTGATGTGGATTCAGTTTAAAGTTCCTGGGTGGTCCATTTTGGGATTTGTCGGATGCTGCAGTTGCACTGCAGTTCAATAAGAGGCTGGAGGAGATTTGGACAACTCCCTCCAGAATTGGGCTTGAGCCCATATGCAGTCCGACACTTCTGGCGCCGTACTGGGGGAGTGCCACACTGCCGGGGGCGCTGACTTCCGGATGAGGTATTAAACCAAAATGTATTCTCTCAGGTGGATATAAAGGATCCCAGGACAATATCTGAAGACGGGGGTGGGCAGGGGGGTGGGGGGGGGGGGGATCTCCCCAGTGTCCCGCACCAATATCTATTCCTCATCCAGTCTCACTAAGTACAGATTATCTGGTCATTCCACAGTGCTGTTTGTGGGAGCTTGTTATGTATAAGCTGGCTGTCACTTTTCCTACATTACAACAGGATCCTTTCTTCAATTCTACAGCCATTATGTGACCCACTGCATATTCTGTTTCAGTTTGGCTTGCAAACCTATAAAGAAAATGTTTCAATTTTTCATACAGAATATAAACACCCAGCAAACTGCCAGGTCTCGCTTAGTCATAGATCATGGACATTCTCCTGGGGCCACAGAGTCACTTCATCTTAACTGAATATCTGGTCAAGCACCCCAGAAATCTGTGCTCTAATCCTCTATCCCCTGAACCATACCAATATCCCTCGATACACAGAGAGGATGCACGACACCTGATTACTAACTCACCCTGAATTCTACCGACACTGATGGACTAAGCAACACCCACTAATGAAACCTCAGTGTATTGTAAGCCCCTACCCCTCCTGTAGATCAGTTTGAGATAGGAAATAGGGACAGGAGGAGGCCATTCAGCCCCTCAAGCCTGCTGTCCCATTCAATGAGATCATGGTTGATCTGCGGCCTAACTCCATATGCCCACTTCTGCTCCATATCCCCGCAATACCTGTGATTAACAAAAACGTATCAATCTCAGATTTAAAATTAACAATCGATCTAGCTTCAGTGTTGTCCTTTACAGAAGAGAGTTCCAAATTTCTACCACCCTTTGTGTGAAGAAGTGTTTCCGAATTTTACTCCTGACAATTCTGGTTCTGATTTGTGGACAATTCTGCCTGTCCTACACCCTCCAGCCAGAAGAAATAATGGACAGGATTTTCCATCCCCCCCGCCACATGTTTGGTGGCGGCAGATGCGGTCAGCCATTGGCCGGCAGTCGGATCTTCCAGACCCGCCACTGTCACATTGTTTATACTCTCCATTGCCGGGAAACCGGTGGTGAGGGTGAGAGTCGCCATCGATGTAACCAGAAGATCTCGCTGGCAAGAACGGCCAGAAAATCCGACCCAATATCTCTTGACCCATCCTAACTACTCCCCCATAATATTTTGAAAAATATATGAAAAAAAAACTTTTCAAAAAAGCCCTTAAGCCTCTGATTTCCAGGGAATGCAACCCTAATGTGTAATCTCGATTTGTACTTTAGCTCTCAAAGCCCAGGTATTATTCTGATAAATCTGTATAAAGATGCGTCTGTCAAACATGCCTAACGTCAGAAACGTCCTGCACAGCAAACCCCCTCCACCCACTCCCCCAATCCCCCCATCCCCGCCCGGGATGATACTTTCCTACCAGCCACTTGTTTCTCTGCGTCTCCCCAACAATCAGCACATTCTCTGCCTCACTGCAAACTGGGGATATTACAGAAAACAGTCAAAGACATTGAAGCGAATCACAGAAAACTAGGTACAAATGACAAGACGTGAGCAACACTCTCTACGTGTGATTGTCTAAATCTCTTGGACTTGTTGTTGCTCTGAAACAGACTATCTGTAATTGCAGACACCATGAAGACATAAATGATTATATTTTTTAAGTAAATATTTATCTCCATCAGCAGCTGTATGCAGTGCAGCCAGGTATAAACCTATGCGCAGTGCCTGTTTTTAAGTTCTGAGTAATCAGGTTTTAGTTATATACATTTTTATTTTGTAAGGCTCGTTAAAAGGCCTATGACTCATTATACTCTGGATTTTAATTGGATCTTTTAGTTCATGCAGTTTTCATTGACAAAGATAATGCTCGTCTCCCACTCTGGGTGCTGGAGGAAGGAGTGAGCTGATCGATGCACTGGGTTAAGTTGGGGAGAGATACTCAGCACTCTGCTTCACTGCATGCTGCAGAGAGTCTTCAATGATTCATGTACTGCAGTGCTCACAGTGGATAGTTATAGTAACAGTGTAAAAGGTAACACACAGCGATGCAGGGACAAAGAATATTTGACATTAAACAATGTCAACACTTGAGAACCACATTTCCCACATTAACAACAGTAAAGCAACACTTAAAAAAAAGCTTCGTTAACCGTGAAGCAGATTTGAGCACCCTGAGGTTACAAAGGCGCTATACAAATGCAAGTTCTTTCTCTTTTCCTTTACAAGATGGCCATTCTCCCTCAGTTACTAGCTTCGACAAGTCTCAGGAATTTATTTCATTCATTATCCTGTTCTCTGTCTCTCACTCCTGTCCTAAGCCTGTTAACTCTTGCTGGTCTGCAGAGTGCTGGCTCATATTACCCTCCGATAGCTTACCTTACTCTTGAGAGCATGAGTGAGTTGCAGCAAGTTAGTCACGATGGAACCCAGTTCAGCCCAGGCAGGGAGCAGGGAGCCTGACTGACTGTTGCCTGCACTCTAATACTGCAGTGTTAAACCCCGTACCATAACCCAGAACAACAAATAAACTGCACATACATGAAGTGAGACAACATTAGTGATATGACAGACAGGTGCAGCTGAACATTATCAGATGTCCATGAATTTCTCCCTCCTTTCCCAGTATGTCCTGGATATTGTTTCTGAATATTGCGTCATTTTGAAATTGTTTTCTCCTGTTCATTTCTTCTTGCTGTGTCTGTGCAGAGGAGACACTTGGAGGCCGGGTGAATCAGTAGAGAGAGAGAGAGCAGTGACTACACGGTGTGAAGATTCAGGCCTGCCCTCCAGTAGACAACTGCTGATGCAGTGATCACTGGCCAAACAACACAGGGAATTGAAACGCAGACTGCCTCTTTCCTGACACTGAGTTTCGCAATCACCGCTGGTCAGATGAACATGATGAATCTTTAACATATTCACCAGATGCTGGTTTAGGGACTCCTCCAAGGCCTGTTCTATTAATGGAGACCTTTGCTGTTAAAACAAGTCCCCAATTCACTAGCAGAAATTTCTAGGTTTACATTTCATTCTTTCACTCACCCTTCCCACAGAGGTGCAGCCTGCTGAGGTCAGGCACAGCCTTGCATTTGCTTCGGATTTCGCCACCAACCCTTTTTCGAATCGAAGCACTCTCCTACCTGAGCAATCAGTTGTTTCAGGGCCCAGTCACTGCTGCAGCGAGTAGGATGGTCACAGTTGCATTTTGGAAAGCTGCAAAGCCTACACGGTTAGTCAGATAAGGAGTGTGAAGTCATTTAAGAAAATAAATATTATGAAATATTGCGGGCTATTAAGGTCTTGTCCTGACTCGTGCAGTTTGCATTCTTACATTTCTGCCTGATCGAATTTTCTGTGAATTGTTTTGGCCGGGTTGACAGTTACAAAGGTTGCCTCCATGACCTGCTGTTTATTCCCATGCTCAGATATGAAGCATTGGTAGCCCTCACCCTGCAGTCTGCCAGCAGCCTGTGTACATTACACAGAACATGGCTAATGTCATTAAACAACAATGGGAGAGTCTGAGGACACGGAGCCAACAGAACCACAGTCAGATTTCTTTCTGGGCACAGTTAAGAGTCTCTTGTCCTCAAACTCCTCCACCGCATTGGGCTTGAGTTTCCCATTCTGCCCTTGCGTGTCCTTGGCGGGCTCAATGAAGGCCACACGTCGATCCATGGCCGCTTTCTCCCCGGAGAGGTCGTGGGTGGAAGTGGCACTCAGTATGGATGAGTGAATGCTCTCCTCCTGCTGGCTCTTCTGCTTATCAGCTTTGCTCCTGCACCAACAGTGACACGGCGTGAGGTACAAGTAAATGAGAACCAAAATCACACTGGCAACACACCCGACCAGAGTGGTGTAGGCCGTGTTCAACGACTCATGCGTAGGACTCATTGTGGAATTGTGCACCTTCAGTTGCACGTGGATGGTCTCGTTGAACTGGCTGCTGGTGGCCAGGCAAGTGTAAGTCCCTGAATCTTCTAGTCTCAGATTCCCAAGCCACAGACTGCCATTGGGAAGCATCTTGAGACTTTGGTTGTTGCGGCCGGCCTGTATGGTCTCGTTGTCTGGAGTCACCCACACTTTTGTCATGTTCCTCAACCTGGTGTCGCAGTGAAAGGTCAAGGTGCCTTCTAGGAAAGCCTCCACCTCTGAATCAATGATGGTGCTGCAGTTCATGTAGTCCTCTTGCAGCTCAAAGAGCTTGATGGACACCTTGTGGTTTAAGGGAAGGATGCATTTAAACTCGTTCCTGAAGTCCACTGCAGAATTGAACTGCCGAGCGTGCCATTGGGTGACCATGAGATAAAGGCTACAATGGCAGACCAGGGGGTTGTTGTGAATATAAAGACCATTCTTGAGGTAGGCAGGTAGATTGTTGAGTTCCTGAACAGGCAGGGACTTTATCTTGTTACTTGACACATCCAACAATTCCAGTCCAGACAGCCTGGTACTTTCCTTCACTAACTCCTGTGGGAAGCGCGTTATCAGATTCTGGCTCAGATAGAGCTTCTTCAGCCTGTCCAATCCTTCAAAGGCCGTTCTGTCAATCTGAGAGATCTGATTGTTGTACAACAACAGCACCTCCAACTCCTCCAGCCCCTGGAAGTGTAACTCTTCCAGAGCTTTGAGTTTGTTGGAGGACAGGTCGAGGTATTTCAAATGCGGTACCTCAGTAAAAGCTTCTTCGGATGTGAAAAACAAGCCATTGTGACTGAGGAGCAGTGTGTGGAGCCTCACCAGGCGGACCTTGGTCCACTCAGCTCTCAGGCGAGTCAGGCTGTTGTAGCTGAGATCCAGGACTGCTGTATACTCTGGCAGAGAGTTGGGGATGTTAACCAACTCCTTTTTTGAGCAGCTGACGATATTACTGGCACAGATGCAGTCGGAATGGCAGTTCAGTGCAGACACACTCATGGGACAGTGGTTACATAGAGTCACTAGGAGCAAAACAGACAGGGAGGGAATTCCACAATGATATCCTCCAGTAAGGCAGGACTCCAAGAGGCAGATGAACCACATTGTGAGGCTTCAGCAAGTGGTCATTGAGCGCACCAGAGTAGACCAGGGTTCACATCACACAGGGGAGAGGGGCTGGCTGGAGAGAAACGAATCTGGCAGCGAGAGATTGTCTTTGAATCCATAAATAATTGAACAGAGTGCAGGGAGCAAGTGGGAGCAGGCATTGTGCCACAACCCCGCATTCACCAACAAAAGTCACTGCTCTGCTTGCAGCCATCCCTGCCGTTTAACCCATTGCACCTCTCACCCTGGGCTTGACTCGCTGCTGATGGGAATCAGTCTGCAGGCTGGAAGCAGCGATGTCTTTGCCTCTTGTGCAGAGCTGCCTGTCAGTGAGTCTCCCGGCTGGCGGCTCCTCACCTCCCCGGCTCCATCCTCCTGAAATCCGGATCAACATTGAACGCCCCAGCGGCGGCTCGATGCTTCAAGGCGGCCGGGAAAGGGGATCAGCGGCTGGGCAGCAGCCGGGCTTTGGGGAAGGGCTGGAGGGAGCAGGAGCCCGGGAATTCCAGCCTGCAGGAGAGCAGGGACAAGGTGCACAGCAGGATCCCAGGCTGGGAGCTCAGCCCCCGCCTCCTTGGCCAGTGTTTATCTCTTTGCTCTTCCCCCATTGGAGGAGAGGAACATCTATCCGCTACACTTTGCTAATCCCGCCAGCCCATTGGTCAGAAACCTGAAGCCCACCGTCCAATGGGCAGTGGCTGAGGGTTAACCCTTTGGCTGCCAGTTTTGCTGTTGTATTTACTGCAGTGAGCTGCCAATGTCTGCAATGTCACCCAGGCAAAAACAACAAGATTGCCTGTCCCCCACGCCCCCTCCTCAACAAGAATATTCTTTAATGTTTCATAGTTTTTGCAGATTTAATTGGGGACCAGCTCCCCCCTCCCCTGAGGCTGAGGCTCCAATATCGCAATGTGATCGAGGGGAAAACGCAGCAACTTTTAAAATGCGGATTTCAAGCTCATCATCTCACCGGGGCTGGATGTTAAAATAGGATTTGATTCAGTTACACACCGTGTTATTCTCCACCGGCTAATAGCTGATATATTCCATTGCATGCTTCTTTTAATTACGTTTGAAATAATGCAATTTGAATGAGTCATGATGTCTAAGTCATTGTCCTTTCCTCCAGTGAGACAATCTCCGTGACAGAACCCAACTACACCAGAGGCTGCAATGATGTAATTCACTCCCTTGTTACCCATGTCATATTTAATTTGTCATTGATTTAATCAGAGCTGAAAGATGCAGTAAAGAGACAAGCTACAGCTTGCATTTCTGTAGCGCCTTTTTCACCGCCTCAGAAAATCCCAAAGGTGTTTTACAGCCAATGAATCATTTTATTAATGTAGCAATCGATTTGCACAAAGTGCCAACATATATCTCCAGAACTAGGGGGTCATAAGGGGTAAGCCTTTTAGAACGGAGGTGAGGAGAAATTTCTTCACCCAGAGGGTGGTGAATGTGTGGAATTCACTCCCACAGAATGCAGTTGTGGTCAAAATGTTGTCTGTTTTCAAGAAGGAATTAGATATAGCTTTTGGGGCTAAAGGGATCAAGGGATATGGGAGGAAGGGGGGGATCAGGATATTGAATTTGATGATCAGCCATGATCAAAATGAATTGCGGAGCAAGTTCGAAGGGCCGAATGGCCTCCTGCCACTTCTAGTTTCTATATTTCTATGTAACATATATGGCAATGAAATGAGTGACTAGATTATCCACATTAGCTGTCATTTATTAAATTGTAAGTCATTGTTTAAGAAAGGATAGGGAATTATTTTATTTATTTTTAAAAAGTCTTCTAAAGTTTAAAGCCATGGTTTGCTCATCTTGCTCCATGCGGGAAGCCGGGCACATTTCCCGTGCCCGGGACCAACATGTGTGCAGGAAGTGTGTCCAGCTGCAGCTCCTGGAAGCTCGGGCTTCGGAGCTGGAACAGCAGCTGGAGACACTGCGGAGCATCCGCGAGTCAGAGAGCATTGTGGATAGCACGATTAGAGAGGTGGTCACACTGCAGCTGGAGGGACGCGAGGAAGGAAGGGAATGAGTGACCAGGCAGTCCAAGAAAATTAGGCAGGTTGTTCAGGAGTTCCCTGGGGTCTTGCTCGCAAAATCAGTATTCCATTTTGGAGGCTGACAAGGGTGTTAGTTCTTCCAGGGAGCACAGACAGAGCCAAGCTTCTGGCACCACAAGCAGCCTCTCTGTACAGGAGGGGAGGAAGAGAGGAAGAGCAATAGTAATAGGGGATTCTATCGTCAAAGGTACAGATAGATGCTGCTGTGGCCATCAATGTGACTCCAGGATAGTGTGTTGCCTCCTGATGCTAGAGTACGGAATGTCACTGAACGGCTGCAGGGCATCCTGAAGGGGGAGGGTGATAAGGCAGAGGTCACGGTACATATTGGTACCGTGACATAGATAGAGGGGTGAGGCCTTGAATCAAGAATTCAGGGAGCTAGGCAGTAGATTAAAGAGCAAGACTCTAGATTACTCTTAGTGTCACTTGTTAGGGAGTACAGAAATAAGAAAATAGTGCAGATGACTGACTGGCTTAAGAGTTGGTGCAGGAGGGAGAGTTTTAGATTCCTGGATCACTGGGACAATTTTGGGGGAAGGTGGGACCTGTACAAGCGGGACGGTCTACATCTGAACCAGAACGGGACTAACATCCTTGCGGGATGTTTTGCTCGTGCTGTTGGGAAGAGTTTAAACTAATTTGGCAGGAGGAGAGAACGTAGGCTGTTAGCAGAATCAGGGCACAGAATCATACAGAAAAACAAACAAGTCAGAAGGAGTGCAGCTGAATTACGTTTCAAGGGAGTAAGGCCGGGCAGGATGGCTTCTACTTTAACGCAGGAGTATTGCAGATAAAATGGATGAGTTGAGGGTGATGATTGACATGTGGAAGTGTGATGTAACAACCATCACAGAGACATGGTTGAAGGAAGGACACGATTAGCAACTCAACATTCTGGAATGTAAAATCTTCAGGCGAGACAGAGGAAGGGGGTAAAAGAGGAGGAGGCATTGCATTATTAGTTAAGGGGTCAGTTACTGCAGTAAGGAAAGATGATATACTGGAGGGGGCATCAAATGAAGCTTTGTGGGTAGATCTTAGGGATAAAAAAGGGGCAGCCACACTGCTAGGTGTTTATTATAGACCCCCAGATAGTCAGCAGGAAATTGAAGGGCAAATATGTGCACAATTCATGGAGGTGTGTAAAAATAAGAACAATAGGATAATTATAGTAGGTGATTTCAACTTTCCCAACATTAACTGGGATAGACATAGTGTTAAGGGCTTGGATGGAATGGATTTCTTGAAATGTGTACTAGGAGACTTTCAATAGACCAATATGTAGAGGGTCCAACAAGGGAAGGAACTGTGCTGAACCTAATTCTGGGGAATGAAGCCAGACAGGTGGTTGAGGTGAAGGTGGGGGAGCATTTTAGTGATAGCGATCGCAACATGGTACAATTTAAACTTGTTATGATAAAGAAATAGAGAAGTTGCAAAAAAAGTTTTGGATTGCAGGAGAATGGATTTTAGTAAAATAAGGCAGGATCTGGGAACAGCTACCAATGGGAAAATACCAATGGGAAAATCTACAGAAGAGCAGTGGGGGCGGGGGGAGGGGGGGGGGGGGAGGGTGGCATTCAAAAAGGGAATGGTGAGGGTGGAAGCCCAGCATGTTCCCTCTAGGGTAATAGGTAGGAATAACAAGCCCAGAGAACCATGGAAGACCAGAGATATTCAGGATACAATGAGAAGGAAAAGAAAGGCTTTTAAAAAGTATAAGGGGAGCAAATCAGTGAAGGCATTAGTGAGGTATAGAAAGTGCAGAGTGGAGCTTAAGAAAGCAATTAGGAATGCAAAGAGGGGATATAAGAAAGCTCTGGCTGGTAAAAGTAGGGAAAATCCCAAGATATTCTATAAGTATATCAATGGGAAGAGGATAACCAGGGAAAGAGGGCCCGTTAGGGACCAAGGGGGCAATCTGTGGGTGGAGTCAGAGAACATTGGTAGAATGTTGAATAAATGCTTCACATCCATCTTCACCCAAGAGAATGAGGAAGATGGTCTGGAATTCAAGGAGACTGTGAAGTTGTTGAGCAAATTGACCCAGGGAAGGACAAGGTATTGGAGGTGCTGGCAGCCTGAAAAGTGGATAAATCTCCAGGTCCAGATGAATTGTGCCCTAGGCTGCTGTGGGAGGCAAGGAAGGAGATTGCAGGGGCTCTGACCCAAATTTTCAATTCCTCTCTGGCTACGAGAGAGGTCATGATGTGATACAAGAGAGGTGCCAGATGACTGGAGAACAGCTAATTAATTGCTATTTAAGAAGGGTTGTAGAGATAAACCAGGGAACTACAGACCAGTGAGTCTCACGTCAGTGGTAGGGAAACTATTGGAGAAACTTCTGAAGGAGAGTGTCTATGTCCACTTGGAAATATTGATCAGGGATAGTTAGCATGGTTTCATCAGAGGGCGATCATGCTTAACAAATTAGATTGAATTTTTTTGAGGAGGTGACCAGGTGTGTAGATGAGGGTAGTGCAGTCGATGTAGTTTATGTGGATTTCAGCAAAGCCTGTGACAAGGTTCCACATGGGAGACTTGTATATATGTAAATTCACATGGGACAGAGTATAGTTTGATAGAGTGGATTCAAAATTGGCTCAGTTGTAGGAGACAGAGGGTGATGACAGAAGGCTGCCTTAGTGACTGGAAGCCAGTGTCCTGTGGCGTACCATAGGGATCTGTGTTGGGTCCCCTATGATTCGTCATTTATACAAATGACATTGATGACTATGTGGGGGATAAGATTAGTGAGTTTGCGGATGACACAAAGATTGGACGGGTGGTTAACAGTGAGGCAGAGTGTCTTGGGCTACAAGAAGATATAGACGGAATGGTCAAATGGCAGATAAGTGGCAGATGGAATTTAACCCTGAAAAGTGTGCTGTTCCCCTTAGTTAAAGTGTCAGTCACAAGAGGACATAGGTTGAAGGTGAGGGGCAGGAGGTTTAGGGGGGATGTGAGGAAAAACTTTGGAAGGAATAATTTGACAAGAAAGTATTCAATGAATAGAAGGACATTAGGGAGTTCTGTGGAACAAAGGGATCTTGGCACGTTTGTCCACAGATCTCTGAAAGCGGAAGGGCATGTTAGTCGGGTGGTGGTGAAAAAGGTATTCGGGACACTTGCCTTTATCAATTGAGGCATAGATTACAAAGGCAGGAAAGTCATGTTGGAGTTGTATAGAACTTTGGTGAGGCCACAGCTGGAGCACTGTGTGCAGTTCTGGTAACCCCATCATTGGAAAGATGTGATTGCACTGGAGGGGGTGCAGAGGAGATTCACCAGGATGCTGCCAGGGATGGAACATTTAAGTTATGAAGAGAGGTTGGATAGGCTTGGGTTGTTTTCGTTGGAGCAGAGAAAACTGAGGAGTGACCTGATCGAAGTGTACAAGATTGAGAGACATGGACAGAGTGGATGAGGAGCAGCTGTTCCCCTTAGTTGAAGGGTCAGTCACGAGAGGACTTGGGTTCAAGGTGAGGGGCAGGGGGTTTAGGGAGGATGTGAGGAAAAACTTTTTTACCCAGAGGGTGGTGACGGTCTGGAATGCACTGCCTGGGAGGGTGGTGGAGGCAGGTTGCATGTCCTCCACTACACCTCCTGAAGTTGATGACTATCTCTTTCATTTTACTAACATTGAGGAAGAGCTTGTCTTTGTACCAGTTCACCAAATGCTCTCTTTCCTGTGCTCCGTCTCATCATTGTTTGAGATCCGACCCACTACAGTGGTGTCATCAGCAAACTTGAAAATCGAGTTGGGGGGGAATTTGGCCACACAGTCATAGGTGTATGAGGAGTATAGTAGGGGGCTGAGGACACAGCCTTGTGGGACACCGGTGTTGAGGATGTTCGTGGAGGAGGTGTTGTTGTCTATCCTTACTGATTGCGGTCTATGGGTTAGGAAGTTCAGGATCCAGTCACAGAGGGAGGAGCCGAGCCCTCGTCCACAAAATTTGGAGATGAGTTTCATGGGAATAATGGTGTTGAAGGCTGAGCTGTAGTCAATAAATAGGAGTCTGACATCATTGTCTTTGTTATCCAGGTGTTCCAGGCTTAAGTCTAGGGACAGAGAGATGGCATCTGCTGTGGACCTGTTGCAGCAATAGGCGAACTGTAGTGGGCCCAGGCAATCTTGGAGGCCGATATCGAGGAGCAAATTACAAAAGTGGGGAAGTCATGTTGGAGTTCTTTAGAACTTTGGTGAGGTTACAGCTAGAGTGCTGCGCGCAGTTTTGGTCGCCACATTATAGGAAGGATGGGATTGCACTGGAGAGTGTGCAGAGAAGGTTCACCAGGATGCTGCCTGGGATGGAACATTTAAGCTACAAAGAGAGGTTGGAAAGGCTTGGGTTGTTTTTGTTGGAGCAGAGAAGACTGAAAGGTGACCTGATAGAGGTGTACAAGATTATGAGGGACATGGGCAGAATAGATAAGGAGCAGCTGTTCCCCTTATGTCATGGGGGGGGGGACATAGGGTCAAGGTGAGGGGCAGGAGGTTTAGGGGGAATGTGAGGAAATACTCTTCTACCCAGAGGGTGGTGACAGTCTGGAATGTGCTGCCTGGGAGGGTGGTAGAAGTGAGTTGCCTCATAACCTTTAAAAAGTACCTGGATGAGCACTCAGCATGTCATAACATTCAAGGCTATGGGCCAACTGCTGGTAAATGGGGTTAGGTGGGAGGTCAGGTGTTTCTTGTGAGTCCGTGCAGACCCGAGAGATTCTATGATTTGAGAGATAGAGATTGTCAAGGAGGGCAGCGAATGTCTCCATTCTCAGTTAAGTAATACTGTGGCATCTTTTGGAGGGAAAGTGGCAGAGTTCAATTTACCATCTCATTCAAAAGATGGCACGCTTTCTGTATCCAACTCCGTCCTGGGAGTGTTTGATGGGGACAATTTCAAGGGAGCTTTACTCTGTATCTAACCCTGTGCTGGACCTGCCTGGGAGTGTTTGATGGGGAGAGTGTAGAGGGAGCTTTACTCTGTATCTAACCCCGTGCTGTACCTGTCCTGGGAGTGTTTGATGGGGACAGTATAGAGGGAGCTTTACTCTGTATCTAACCCCGTGCTGTACCTGTCCTGGGAGTGTTTGATGGGGACAGTGTAGAGGGAGCTTTACTCTGTATCTAACCCCGTGCTGTACCTGTCCTGGGAGTGTTTGATGGGGACAGTGTAGAGGGAGCTTCACTTTGTATCAAACCTAATCTTTTGCAAGAGTTCTAAATTGTGAAAATTTCCCTTTTCCTCAGCCTTCCTTTGTCCCTACAATCTTTTCAAAAAGCCTTGCAATTATCTACCCGCTGCTTGCTTTCTTTCACCTTGCCTTCTAATATTGTCAATCCTGCTGGTGTCCTGATTTCTGGCCTCATCACCTGGGCTCCTCAATAAGAATGCTTACCTCCAGGTTTGCGCATTGCTGAAATTCTAATTGTTCACAGATATGATATTTAGTTGTGTTGCATTTGGTGGTGTAATGGATAAGTTACTGGTCTAATGTTTCAATCTGATTAATAATCCAGAGAGCGTGAGTTCAAATTCTGCTGTGGCTTTTGCGATTTTGAGTTCAATTTTGAAAAATCTGGAATTGGAACGCTGGTATCAATGAAGGATTGTGGAAAGTCGGGATTGTTGTAAAAATATTCCTGGCCGTAAGAGAATAAGCTTGCTATCCCCACACACTCTTGGCCTGTCCAACACTCGTGTGGGCTCCCAAAACATCTGTAAAAATTCCACGCAATTACAAATTGGACTTGATTTACTCAGTCTGATAAAGCTCCACAGATGCGGGGAGAGTGCAGAAGGATGGCCTGAGTGTTTTATTGGTGAATATTTATTTACCGAGTTAGGTAGCAAATGACACTGATAATTCACCACTGTTCCATTGTGACACTGTGATTGTGATTGTCATTGTGACTGTGATCACCTGACAAAGGGGCAGTGCTCTGAAAGCTAGTGGCTTTTGCTACCAAATAAACCTGTTGGAGTTTAACCTGGTGTTGTGAGACTTCTTACCATTGTGATACTCCAGTTCTGTACAAATACTGGTTTCTACTCTTACATACAGATCCTCTCCTTGACCAGAAACCTTCCCCCTTCTGGGGAAAAACCCAGCAAGCTTCAGTGAGCATTTCCTGCTCTCAATTCACTCTGAAGTGAGACCTGGTTTATTCTTAAAGGGACCAACATTTCTAATGCTGACATGAGACTAGTCTGACAATTTTAAATATCATCTGGAGTGACCAATGCAAGTGGACTAATTATTTTGATTTGATTTGATTTGATTTATTATTGTCACATGTATTAACATGACATAAGCATGTCACAGTGAAAAGTATTGTTTCTTGTGCACTGTGCAGACAAAGCATACCGTTCATAGAGAAGAAAACAAGAGAGTGCAGAATGTAGTGTTACAGTCAAAGCTAGGGTATATAGAAAGATCAACTTAATGCAAGGTGGGTCCATTCAAAAGTCTGATGGCAGCAAGGAAGAAGCTGTTCTTGAGTCGGTTGGTACGTGACCTCAGATTTCTGTATCTTTTTCCTGATGGAAGAAGGTGGAAGAGAGAATGTCCGGAGTGGATGGGGTCCTTAATTATGCTGGCTGCTTTGCCGAGGCAACGGAAAACAGAGTCAATGGATGGGAGGCTGGTTTGCGTGATGGATTGGGCTACATTTATGATCTTTTGTAGTTTCTTGCGGTCTTGGGCAGAACAGGAGCCATACCAAGCTGTGATACAACTGGAAAGAATGCTTTCTATGGTGCATCTGTAAAAGTTGGTGAGAGTCGTTGCGGACATGCCAAATTTCCTGAGTCTTCTGAGAAAGTTGAGGCATTGGTGGGGCTTTCTTAACTATAGTGTCGGCATCGGGGGACCAGGACAGGTTGCTGGTGATCTGGACACCTAAAAACTTGAAGCTCTCGGCATTGCACCCACCCAAGGGGTTCGCAGACTCCAGTTTGAGAACAACTGGTCAAGCAAACCACTAATCATTAATAACACTTTCTTCACACAGACTGCAGCAATTCAAGAAGATAACTCAACTCCCACATCCTTAGAGCAGCTAACAATGCCGTAAATGCCTGCCTGGCCAGCTTCAGCAAATTGAAATAAGTCAGACTCTCTTATCTCTATAATTGCTCTCTCTCTGTTCATTACTTTGTGCTGTACCACGCTCAGCTTGATGCTGTCCCTGTATCGGGAGTTAAGTGCAACCTGCAACCTGGATGTTAGTTTCAATGTGTAATTGTCCTGCTCCGCTGGAAATATGGAATTCTAATAACTGGCACAGTCAGGGAGACAGTTTCTGATGGACAGGCAGAGAGAGAGAGTAAAAGACATGGCAATTCATTGATAGGTTGACCTGTACCTCAGAGGAATCCAGCATCTGCTATCAGTACCCAGAGTCATCAATACTGGGCAAATACTGCCTCTGATGTTGAGGCATATCTGAGGCATTGCCTTTTCCTGGAACTGTGAATATCATTGAAAGGGTCAAGATCCATCTGTGCGGAGATTGGCAGTGGTAGGGGGTGAAGGATGGAGTGGGAAGGGGGGGGGGGGGGTGATGTGACTGAATAAATAATGAAAGACTTAATTGTATTCAGCATCTCTTCTCTTTTCCTCATCAGTATCTTTTATTCCTGTTGCTCTTTCTCTATATCTCTCCTCTCTCCCTCCCCAAAGGATTTTGTACTGAGTGCAATGGGCTCAGGGGAACAGGTGACTTTGGGCCTCTGTTTCCCAAAGCTCTCCACCACATGGAGTTTTCCTCACCTCTTGTCTGGCTCTGTTGTAGACTCATTGATGGAGATTCATCGCTGTGATTCATCAATAACTGCAGTTTCATTGTATCAGGTGACTTTAATGGTAGAAGGTGAACCTTGGTCTTATTTTATTTAGAAATTGCTATGCTATTGTGGACAAAATGTTTTTTTCTCTTTCTGGAGCATGGTAGGGTGATTGGGGGGAAGTATGTGGGATGAAGTGATGGATAAGATCACAAAACAGTTACTTAATAGTTAATCAATCTATTCAGATCCTTCTCCCCAATTGTCTCTACAGAATTGAGGGGATTAGTAGACAGAAACTATTTCTTTGTGTGGGTGGAGTTCAGATCAAGAGGGGCACAACCTTAAAGTTAGAGCTAGGGTGATCAAGGGTGAGGTTAGGAAGTATTCCCTCACACAGGAGATAATGGAAATCAGGATGTCGAAGTGCTTTGGATAGAGATGAGGAATGATAAATGCAAGAAGTGACTTGTGGGAGTGTTGTACAGGCCCCTAATTGTAACTACATGGTAGGACAGAGTATAAAGGGAGAGTTAATAGGAGCTTGTTAGAAGGTGTGGCAATAATCATGGCAGACTTTAATCCACCTATAAGCTGGAAAAAACAGATGGGCAAGGTAGCCTAGCTGAGGAGTTCATAAAATGTTATATACTATACTTGACCTGGTTTTGACCAATGAGATAGGATTAATTAATGACATCAGCGTGAAAGAACCCCTCGGGAACAGTGATCATAATATGATTGAATTTTACATTCAACTGGAGGGAGAGAAAAGTGGATATAAGACTAATATTTTAAACTTAATAATGGCAATTACAAGGGAATGAAAGCAGAGCTCGTGAAAGTGAACTGGCAAAGGAGATTAAGGGATGGGTCAATAGAGGTGTGGTGACAGATATTTAAGGGGATATTTCAGAATACACAGAATTGATACATTCTGACAAGGAAAAATTCTGTGGGAAGGACCCTTCATCCGAGGTTAGCTAAAAAAGTTAAAGATATTATTAAAATTGAAGAAAAACCAGTTAATTGCAAAAGGATAAATGGCAGGTCAGAAGATAGGACTGAATATAAACAGCAACAAAAATGACTAAAAGCTGAGTACAGTAAGTAGTGTCACAACACCAGTTTAAAATCCAACAGGTGTATTTGGTAGCACAAGCTTTCGGAGCGTTGCCCCTTCATCGAGTGAGTCACTCACTCCACATCATAAAAGCTGAATAAGAAGTGAAAATAGAAGATGAGAGAAAGATAGCTTGAAATATAAAATAGACAATAAGAGTTTCTCCAATATTTAAAATAAAGTTAACAAAGTGAGCATGGTCCTTTAGAAAGTGAGTCTAGGGAATTAATAATGGAAAATAAGGAGATGGCAGGTGAATTAAACAGGCATTTTGCATTAATCTTCATAATAGAGGAAACAAGTAACAAAAAGGCAAGGGGACAGACAGCAGGAAACTACAATTAGCTTAACAACTTCTATGGGAAAGTGTTAGAAGTTATTATGAAAGACATTATAACAGTGCACTTAGATAAATTCAAGGCAGAGTCAACATGATTTTGTGAAAGGGAAATCATGTTTAATCAATTTATTAGAGTTCTTTGAAGAATTAGCATATGCTGTGAATGAAGGGGAACCAGCGGATGTACTGTACTTAGATTCCCATAGGGCATTTGATAAAGTGCAACATCGAAGGTTATTTTGGAAAGTAAAAGCTCACTGTGTAGGGGATAACATATTGCATGGATAGAAGATTGGCTAGCCAACAGGAAGCAAAGTAGCCATAAATGGGTCATTTTCTGGTTATAGAGTCATAGAGGTTTACAGTTTGGAAACAGGCCCTTTGGCCCAACTTGTCCATGCTGCCCTTTTTTTTAAAAAACCCCTAAGCTAGTCCCAATTGCCCGCATTTGGCCCATATCCTTCTATACCCATCTTACCCATGTAACTGTCTACACGCTTTTTAAAAGACAAAATTGTACCCGCTTAAAAGACAAAATTGTACCCCTGGGTTGGCAGGAGGAATGAGTGGTGTGACACAGGGATCAGTGCTGGGGTCTCAACTATTTATCATTTATATAACTGATTTGGACGAAGGGACCAAAGGTATGGTTGCTAAGTTTGCTGATGACACAAAGATAGGTAAGAAAGTAAACTGTGAAGAGAACATAAGGAGGCTACAAAGGGATATGGACAAGTTAGGGAAGTGGGCAAAGATCTGGCAAATGGAATATAATGTGAAGTTGTCCATTTTGGCAGCAAGATTCAAAAAACATATTATATAAATGGTGAGAGATTTGGGTGATCTAGTGGGGTTAGGGATCTGGGTGATCTAGTGCATGAATCTCAAAAAACTAGTATGCAGGTACAGCAAGGAATTAGGAAAGCTAATAGAATGTTATTGTTTTATTTCGAGGGGAATTGAATAAAAAAGTAGGGAGGTTTTGCTTCAGTTATACAGGGCATTGATGAGACCACATCTGTATTATCTGACTGTAAACTTAAACCTTTTCCCAGGTACTTTTCTTGGTACGACAAACCGAAGGACAGGAGTCAACTCAATTCGCTTAAACAAAATGTTTCTCTTTATTCAATACTTTAGGTACCAATAATTAATACAAACTGACAATTGCAACACTTTAACTCATTTATTTTAACCCTTTAACTCTAACTGTGATGGAAAAAAAATGCTACCCAGTTTGAGCGAACCGGCCAGGCTGCTCTCCGATGTAGATCTTCTCTCATGGTTCTTTGTCTTCTCTGAAGATAATCTTCAGGGCACACTTCGTGAAGGTGAATCTCGCATTTTCGCTGAAGACAGACTCAAACACCTCTTTTTATCCTAAAATGTCTTGCATTTTTCCAGAAGGTTCTCTGGCACTCAGCCAATGATATCACTGAAACCGATTACAATGTTCGATTATAGCCAATGGAGTTACTCGTAAACAACTCCCAAATATTTATACCAAGCTGTATGTAAATGACATAGCCTCACTATATATGGTACTAATGACTCCGGGTGTCTCGCATCAATCCAAACAACTATCCTTATTTGGCCAACACAGGAAGTGTCAGGTTGCAGCTCATAGGCCAGGTCGTGACTCTCTGCAGCCTTTCTAACCTGCATCTGTCCTTAATTATAACTTGACCAAAATTCCCAGCATGCTTGACTGTTGTTGTCATTGTTATTGCTGTTGGCCACCCAGCCACATCCGGATTATTGTGTACAGTATTGGCCTTCTTATTTAAGGAAGGAAGAGAGATTCCTCTCTTGGAGAAGGAAGCACTGGAAGCAGCTCAGAGAAGGTTTACAAGACTAATACCAGGAATGGATGGATTGTCTTATGAGGAAAGATTGGACAGACTAGGCTTGTATCCACTGGAGTTTAGAAGAATAAGAGGTGACTTGATTGAAATATTTAAGATCCTGAGGGGCATTGACAGGGTGGATGTGGAGAGGATGTTTCCTTTTGTGAGAGAATCTAAAACTGGTTCAAGGTGGGACTGAAACAAATTCTGGAGGAGACAGTGGCACAGTGGTATTTTCACTGGACTAGTAATCCAGAGATCCAGGGTAAAGCCCTGGGGACCGGAGTTCAAATCCCACCATGGCAGATGGTGAAATTTGAATTCAATAAAAAAAATCTGGAATTAAAAGTCAAATGGTGACCATGAAACCATTGTCAATTGTCATATAAACTCATCTGGTTCACTAATGTCCTTTAGAGAAGGAAATCTGCCGTCCTCACCTGGTCTGGCCTACATAGGACTCCAGATCCACAGCAATGTGGTTGACTCTTAAATCCCCTCAGGGATGGGTCATAAATGATGGCCCAGCCAGTGACGCCCACATCCCATGAATGAATAAAAAATGAAAAGGCTGTCTAACTCAATCACAATTTCCTCTGAATTGTATTCTATGGTTTTGGAAATGATAACTTCACATCTGATTGGATTGTTGACTGCAGCTCTGTATTGAGTGTTTCATGTGCACAAGCTCCAGGTTCTTGGCGATTTCAGCACCATTAAGTCTACGTGTCACCATCATTTCCTTCCTGTAATTTTTTGACATTCCTACAACTGTGAAAACTCTCCTGTAGCGTACTGAGAGAAAACAAGAGTTAGGAATAAAGCCTATGCCATGAGGAGACAGTAGCTGGAAAAATACATTGGGCGGAAGTTTCCGGCATTGTCAAGACTGAGGTGGGGCTGTAAAGTGTGGCGAACTATTCAAAGATCCATCGACTTGGGTGGGACTGGAAAACCCTGCCGGTGGGAGGGGCAGTAAAATTCTGTGCAAACAGATTTTCCAACTCAATGAGGGAGAATTGGAAAACATGTCACTCCTAGAAATGCACAGTGGATAAACTCACAGAGTAGAATCTGTTACACACTGGGGAAACCAAGGGAGGAAAGATAACAACAGGGTGGAAGGTATTTCACATGGGATAAATACCATTATCTAAGAAATGTACTGGAGCAACTCACTAAGTCTTTCTCTACAATACCTCCCAAACCTACAACCTCCACCATGTAGAAGGCAAGGCAGCAAGGTTCCCTCCAAGTCGCACACCATTCGGACTTTGAATTATATTGCTGTTCCTTCACTATCTCTGGGTCAAACTCCTGGGACTCCCTTCCTTGCAACACTGAGGGTGTATCTTCACCACACCTACAGCACTGGTTCAAGCTGATGGTTTATCTTCTCAAGGGAAATTGGGGATGAGAAACAAATGACCTTATTGGCGATGCCCTCATCACATGAATGACAGCACCTTCCACATCCACGACCACTTCCATCTAGGACAAGGGCAACAGATAAATAGGAACACCACCACCTACAAGTTCCCCTCCAAGCCACTCACCATCCTGACTTGGAAATGTATCGCCGTTCCTTTGCAGTCGCTGGGTCAAAATCATGGAATTCCCTCCCGAATGGCATTGTGGGTCAACCCACAGCATGTGAATGGCAACGATTCAAGAAGGCAGATCACCACCACCTTCTCAAGGGCAACTAGGGATGGGCAATAAATGCTGGCCAGCCAGTGACGTCCACGATTTAATAAAAAAATACATGAGGGATAATAATACATGGGGTGAGTTCATTTCATAGAATCCTTGCAGTGCAGAAGGAGGCCATTTGGCCCATCAAATCTGCACCAGCTCTCTCACAGAATATCTTCCCAGGCCCTCTCCCCATTACCCCACACATTTACCATGGCTAATCCCTACACATCTTGGGACAGTAAAGGGCAATTTAGCGTGGCCAATCCACCTAATCTGCACATCATTGGAGTGTGGGAGGAAAATGGAGCACCCGGAGGAAACCCCACGCAGACATGAGGAGAACGTGCAGACTCCGCACAGGCAATCACCTAAGGCCGGAATTGAACCCAGGTCCCTGGTGCTGTGAGGTAGCAGTGCTAACCACTGTGCAACCCTCACAAGAGGATGGAGGTTACAGAAGACTTTGATGAACTAGTACAGCTTGTGTGTGTCTCATATGGAATATATCTTCTAATAAACTCTGCACAGACACACACAATGAGCAGCTGGACCTATGCTCTCAGGCTGAATCCCGGATATTGATGAACTGCAGTGTTGCCTCTCTGGGCCCCGCAGCTTTTGTGAATGAGATCAGCTCACAACAGCAGGGACATTACAAACTGTCCCAGCAGCTCTCTGCCTGTGTAATGATGGATGGTATCTCTGCTTAGCTGAGTAAGAAATCACCTCTGGACTACTGCGTCCATCTGCAAATTCCTACTTGTTATGGATTTAATTCCTGGCTCTATGATAGGAGGTCAGATGCATGTTATTTCATAAAAAATACATTTAAAAAGAAAATTCAATTTACCTTCATTTTACAGATCATGTTTCTGCCTCATTGCCATCTGTCCTCCATCTCCCACACAGAATCTGTGCAATCGCTCTTGGAGAGGTGGGGGGTTGGGGGGAGGGGCGGGGGGGGGGGGGGGGGGTTGGGGAGGGGAGGCAGCATAGGTCAGTTCAGGGTCAACATCATTTCTGTTTTTGAACAATTACAGTAAATAATTCACCTCCAGATCCGACAAGGTGAGAATACGGATGGAAAAGGGGAATAAAGTGTGAAATGAGGTTTGTCTTTCATACAACAGCATGGGCTATTTAAGCAAGGAAGTGATGTTGGGATAAAAACAGAAAGGGCTGGAAACACTCTGCCGCCAAGCAGAATCTGTGGCGAGAGAGGGAAGCAGGGTTAGATTTTAACTCGCTGAAAACCCGCTCGTTTGCACAAAGTTAGAATCCAGCCATGTTTCAGGTCCCTCATCAGCGCTGTGAGATGTTGGAGGTTTAACAGTTTTTAAGAAAGTGCAGAGCCATGGAAATGTTGGGGGAGCAGGGAGAGACAAGTAGTCCAAACTGCTGCTGCCTTATGTTTGGGTCGCTTTGCTACATTAAAGGTGCTATATAAAATGCAAGTTGTTGTTGTTCCTCCGAACCAAACCATAACATGAAATGAATAACATCCTTGCAACTTAGAACAGCTCAATCACAGAATCACACAGTGCAGAAGAGACCCTTTGAGTCTGCACTGACATATGAGAATACCTGACCTACCTCCCAATCCCATTCACCAGCACTTGGCCCGTAGCCTTGAATGTTACGACGTGTCAAGTGCTCATCCAAGTACTTCAAGTTCACCGCAGTCCCGTGAAGCATTCGCTGCCCTGGCCCTCTGTCTGAGATGTGGAGATGCTGGTGTTGGACTGGAGTAAGCACAGTGTTGTGAGACTTCTTACTCTGTCTGAGTTCAGTTCCTGTGGAACGGCTTCAGGGCCTCTCTCTGCCTGTTATTTGGGAGAGACTGGACTTTACTACAGACATTGAAGGGTTAAGTGGATCTGCAATGGATAAGCTTGTGATTTAGCACAGCAAATACTGCAGGAAACTACAGCAGCCTCAGTTGTGTTTGCTGACAGACCGTGTCCCAGCTTTCTCTTCCTTATGTTTTCTCATCTACTCGCTTAGAAACCTGCTCATTTTGTTTTCAGTGCAGGCTGGGCTAGGCACCGCTATCACGAGTATTAATAGGTGCCTCAGCTGTGCCTTCAGAGATGGTGCACTGCGTGCGAACTCACCCGCAGTGCTAATGATGAAGGCAGGATGAAAAGATTAACATAATGCAATGAAGTACTCGCAGTAGGCCGCAGTTAGGCAGAGGATTAAAGCCGTGGTCATTAAAGCATTGCTTCATGATCCCAGCGCCTGTGCCTATGGCTACATTTCTAGGCTTGTTTTTGGAACTCATTGCACAATCATGGATGATCATCTTCTCTCCACTGCCCACATTCCCATCCGCGTCCACTGAAATCTAATGTGTCGTTGTTTCTGGGAGCTAGCTGTGCATAAATTGGCTACTGCCTGCTTCTTACAATACAAGTGTCTGCACTTCCTCAGTACTTTATTGGTTGCAAACAACTTAATTGGGATATCCTGTGGTCATGGGAGGCACTATATAATTGTAAGTTCTTACTTTTTTTCATTGGTAATAAGAGAAATATAAAATAATCACAAAAAGAATCGTGCAGCTGGTTCCAAAGGAATCTCTCCACACCGGGGGTGTTTCGTACATGGGAACTCTGTCAAAAACAGCAGCTGAAATGGGCTCCAAAATAATGGCAAATGGAATTTAAAGAAACATTTTCAAGATGTGGGCGAGGCTGGCATTTATCGTCCATTCTCTAGCTGTCGCGAGAGGGCGGTGTTTGGGTGCTGAATGACACTTCGGAGGACAGGCAATGTTAATATGGTCTGGAGTCACGTATCAGCCCAGCCCAAAAAAGGAGCACAAGGTTCCTTCCCTAAAGGGCGTTATTGAACCAAATGGACTTTAATGATAATCCAGAAGTTTCATGCTCACTTCTCCTAATGTCAGTGTTTAATTCTGGAGCTGATTTCAAATTGACGAACTGCCATGGTGGGAATTGTTATCTGAATTCATCGTCAGGGAACATAATCATCATGCTATTGTATTTCCGGTGTTCCTTGAAGAGATGAGCGTTAAAGGACAAAAAATGTGCAGATTAGGTGGATTGACCATGCTAAATTGCCTCTTAGTGTCCGAAGATGTGTAATTCAGGTGGATTAGCCATGGTAAATCTGTAGGGTTGCGGGGGAGAGGGCCTGGGTAAGATACTCTGTCAGAGGGTCAGTGTAGACTTGATGCACTGAATGGCCTCTTCTGCACTGTAGGGATTCTATGATTCAATGAAAAGAATGAGATTAGACTATGTAGCAGATTAAAGAATGGGAAGAGTGAAGGAGTGATTGGGATTAGATTTGGTGGGATATAGAAGGGCATGGGAACTGAGTAGGATTGTGTTTGTATGTGAAAAATACTATCAGCGACTCGGGCTGAATGGCCTAGCTCCATGCTGTATGATGCACCATCAATCGAGCAAAGACTTGTTTGTATGCAAGAACAAATAGGCTTTTATCAGCAAAAGACTTGGAGCACACCCATGCCGATGAACTGGTCCAGACTGAGGCAGGGGGGTGGGGAGCAGTCGCCTTTATACCTGGACCAGGGGGGGAGGAGCCTCGGGTAGGGCCAGCAGGGATGTGTCCAGGCATGTCACATATACAGGTAATAAGCTAACAGTGGTTTACCACACTGTATCACACCATGACCCAGATTTCCATTTAGAGTTCTTAGTTGATGTCTTATCGCACTGTGGAACTAAGTCACAGAATTTTCAGGGATCTCAAAGTGGATGTGCTGTGTCCACACACAGCTGAAGGGAGATTGTTGCCTGAATCAATCTTTATGTGTAATTCAATTATTTAGTGTAGTATAGCACTGCGCAATGACAGAATGATGTCATATAAAGTATCTTCCATCATTTGTCTCGAATACGTGATCAGTTCTTAAGAGTGGGGCTCAAACCCATGACTGGAAAATCAGCAACATTTTTTAAAAGGTGACTTTACCTATCCCGCTATGTTAGTGGAACATTAAAAAAAATCCAGGATCCAGATCCTCATCTTCACCAAAAACTAACCAATTCTTCCTTGGGTCACACTCTGTGCACCAGGTTTTGTTTAAATCCAGCCATTGCCTTTTGTAATATGATGGGAGGGTTTTCTGGTTTTTCCCGCTGGCGGAATCTTCCGGTCCCACCAAAGGCGACACTCCCGGGTGGGTTTCCAGGTGGTGGGAGGGACGAGTCATGCAAAACGCCATGGACATCAGCTGGATCGGAAGATCCCCCAGATGGCCAATGGCCACCGCTCTCCGGAAAACACGCTGTGGTGTGGTGTGTGGGGCGGGGGGGGGGGCACGAGTGGGAGTGGGGGAGTGTGTGGTGGGGGTGGCGGGCATGTGGGGGGTACGGGGCTGGAAAGTCACGACCATTGTTTACAAACAGACTAACAGGGATGAAAAGGTGACCTGTGCCCAACCTCAGTGGCAGAGGTAATGAGAGCTGTTTTGTCTCTTGTAGCACTGTGTAGTGGCAATATGCTCATCGCTGTACCTTTCCCTGCATTCGTAATAGGTTTCCCATTAATGGTAGTGATGTGAGGTCTCTATTGGCCTCTTATACTGTTTGGGTTATCAATTATTAACAGTAACTGCCAGGATTGGAAATTGCATTACCATCCATGTGTTTACAATCGTTCTCCGCTTAAAAAAAAACAATAAATGCCCATTATCTTGAAGATGATTCTACAACATAAAGAAGCTACTATATAAAATATGGAGATAATGGAGCAGGATATTTTTATTTAGCTAAAATACATTGCAAATTCATGCTAACAGTTCAAGTATGTTTTTATATGTGAGGCTAATTGGCACGGTGGCACAGTGGTTAGCAGGGACCTGGGTTCGATTCCCGGATTGGTCATTGTCTGTGTGGAGTCTGCACATTCTCCCCGTGTCTGAGTGGGTTTCCCCTGGATGCTCCGGTTTCCTCCCACAGTCCAAAGATGTGCAGGTTAGGTGGATTGGTCATGTCCCTTAGTGTCAGGGAGACTAGTTAGGGTAAATGCATGGGGTTATGGGGATAGGGCTTGGGTGGGATTGTGGTCGGTGCAGACTCAATGGGCCGAGTGGCCTCCTTCTGCACTGTAGGATTCTACGATTCTATGAATTACACATAAAGATTGATTTAAGCAACAATCTCCCTCCAGCCGTGTGTAGACACAGCAGATCCACTTTGTGATCCCTGAAAGTTGGGTAACTTAGGGGGCGATCTTATCTTCTCTCCCCGCTGGTCGATGGCGGGGCAAGCCGGTAAGATCGGGACAGAGTTGAGAAAATCAGGTTTGTGCCCGATTTCTTGCCTCTCGCGATCTTACCACCACCTTGACCCAATGATAATGGCTGACAGCCTAATGCTGGATTGGATCAGAACTATAAAGAATTAAATAGAATCTACAGCACAGAAATAGGTCATTCTGTCCAACCATAAGACCATAAAACATAGGAGCAGAATTAAGCCTCTTGGCCCATCAAGCCTGCTCCGCCATTCAATCATGGCTGATAACCAGACAATGTCCAACCTCTCCCACTCCACTCCATCTTATCTGATCGCTATATCCTTGATGTATCATTATATATACACTGACCTCTCCAGAAGGGCATTGGAGCTTAGAGTCATAGAGGTTTACAGCATGGAAACAGGCCCTTCGGTCCAACTTGTCCATGCTGCCCTTTTTTTAACCATTAAGCGAGTCCCAATTGCTCACGTTTGACCCACTGACATTAAAACTGTGACAACATTTTCTGCTCCTAAAGCCACACAAAGTAAAGAGTGACTCCATCCTTCT